>NC_092167.1:7270589-7568452 GCF_045791955.1 Oncorhynchus clarkii lewisi
ATTTCAATTTTTTTTGACATCCATGTTTCTCGTCCTGCAGGCTGCTGATGAGCTGGTCCTGGGGCTGGCTGAGGGTCAATCTAATCCTCTTCTTCCAACTCACTGTCAGAGTCCGAATTGACAGAGACATGATCTTCATATTCAGAAAATTCTTCATCTGCAAAAGTTGAAGACGCTCCTTCCACACTAGCTTCTCTCCCTGCAAAAATAATTTCTAAGTCCCTCTGAGCAGAGATTATTTTTTGCCATACTGATTGATTGTGGTAAGGAGCCACACATGCAAAGATATTTATTTGTTGTGTCCCTCCACCAATTTGCACCTGGCTGGCATAGATTGTGGGAAAATAATGAATTTTTTGTTTTACAAAGTATCAAAATAATGTATTGTAATAATGTATTGTAATAACATTGTGCAGGTTCCTGCAAGACATTGTGTAATTTCACACACTACAAGGGGTAAAGAGTGCGAGAAAAGCGGGAGACAGACAGGTTCTTGGTGCTGTGTTGAAACAGCAGGCCCAGGGAGGAGGAGGACAGAGTGAAGGCACACAACAAACCTTTTTGTTTCATTTTTACTAATTTTCACACACACACACACACGCACACACACACACACTTTTATTACCCTCGGTCCAGTGGACCCAAACACCACAGATGTAATATACTGTACATATGTATGGGAGTGTTTTTTACATGTTCTTCACAGAAAATGAGCCAAGGCCAATGAGTCTCAGGTTGAAAAATGATTCATTGTATCATTTTTCTTTTAGTAAACATTGAATATGGGTCCCACAGACCCGAACACCACACAAGGGTTAATTTATTTGTATGTCTCAATAGGATTCTCTTCTTTCTTCCTTACCCTCTCTGTTTCCTCGAGGGACGGCAAAAAATATTAGAATTACACTTTGCTATGACCCAATGTTGAGAACATTTGTGAGTGTGATTCGGTGACAAAGTCATGCATGCGTAGATAAGTTCCTATGCAGTCACTGACAATGTTGAGGTGAACTACAAAAAAAAAGGTCTAGGAACTGAAGCAGAATATGTAGATCACATTAACTAATGTTATTCAGTTCCATACTAACTACTGGAATAATACAGTACATCTTACAACAACACATTTACTGTAAGATAATGTTGATGTAAGATAATGTTACTGTAAGATAATGTTGATGGATCAAAGAGGACTTTCTGAGAAAACTGCATCTATGCTATTAAATACCATAGATACATAATAATAATACAATAACAAAAGTATTTAATAAAGTTGGATTCACTAATCATTCAATATTGAATAATGAAGTAAATTAAATACTGTAGAACTGGTATGATGCAGGGTTTCATCCTCTTTTCCACAAGGTAATTAAGTTCAAAGTAGAGTTGAGGTGCTGTGTAAGTGCTGTACAAAGTAGAGTTGAGGTGCTGTGTAAGTGCTGTACAAAGTAGAGTTGAGGTGCTGTGTAAGTGCTGTACAAAGTAGAGTTGAGGTGCTGTGTAAGTGCTGTACAAAGTAGAGTTGAGGTGCTGTGTAAGTGCTGTACAAAGTAGAGTTGAGGTGCTGTGTAAGTGCTGTACAAAATAGAGTTGAGGTCCTTTGTAAGTGCTGTACAAAGTCGACTTGAGGTCCTGTGTAAGTGCTGTACAAACTTCCTGCTCACTGTCAAAATTCCATCAAACAGGAGTAGCTGTGTAAACAATTGTCACATTGCTACAAGGCAGGTTAAATGTCTGCATTTCGTGTATTGGTTTGGCTTAGGTAATTAACTACTGTGTAAAGGAACAGAGGCACAGCCTACATTCTGAACCAGTGATAACATCAAATAGTAAAAGCTAAGCAAACAATTTTAGACCATTCTGATAACACAATACAAATACTGTACAGCTCTTACTGTCAAGAATGTGTGGAGAGACGGACAAAGGCGCAGCGGATGTTAATAAGTTCCACATATTTATTATAAAGTGAAACATAGCAAGAACAAAAACAATAAATCAATAAACTAACAACGAAACGCACATGCACATGCACAAAACACAAAATAATATCCCACAAACACAGGTGGGAAAGATTCTACCTAAATATGATCCCCAATTAGAGACAATGATACCAGCTGCCTCAAATTGGGAATCATACAAATCACCAACATAGAAAATAAACTAGAACACCACATAGAAATAAATAAACTAGATCACCCCCAGTCACGCCCTGAAGCAATGGCTCTCTATGGTCAGGGCGTGACAGTAAAACCTGGCCGCACAACCTGAAACCAAATGGGGAGGGTAGGGGGGGTGATTAGTGTCAGTGGCAGCTCCGGTGCGGGGCAAAGTACCCACTCAGCTCGCGGATCCGCCAGCATTGGTGGCGGCTCTGGTGTGGGACGAAGAACACGCTCATCCCGCGGATCCGCCAGCATCTGGGACAGCTCTGGTGCGGGACGAAGAACCCGCTCAGCTCGCGGATCCACCAGCTTTGGTGGCGGCTCTGGTGCGAGGTTAAGAACCCGCTCATCCCGCGGATCCAGCCATGGACCCGGGCTGAACACTGTGTCTGGACTGGACCTAGATGCAGAGGAAGGCTCCTGCCATGGAGCGGGACTGGACACCAGCTCTGGCCTGGACATCGGTGCAGAGGAAGGCTCCTGCCATGGAGCGGGACTGGACGGCGTATCTGGACTGAGCACCGGCGCAGAAGAAGACTCCGGCCATGGAGCTGGACTGGACGCCGTATCTGGACTGGGCACCGGCGCAGAGGAGGGCTCCTGCCATGGAGCTGGACTGGGCACCGTGCCTGGACTGGGCACCGGTGCAGAGGAAGGCTCCTGCCATGGAGCGGGACTGGACGCCGTGCCTAGACTGGACATCGGCGCAGAGGAGAGCTCCTGCCCTGGATGGGGACCATGGACCGTCGCAGGAGGTTCCGGACTGTGGACCATTGCAGGAGGTTCCGGACTGTGGACCATCGCAGGAGGTTCTGGACTGTGGACCGTCGCAGGAGGTTCCCGGGCTGTGAACCGTCATAGGAGGTTCTGGACTATGAACCTTCCCCGGAAGCTCTGGACTGTGAACCGTCGCCGGAAGCTCTGGACTGTAAATGCGCACTGGAGGCCTAGTGCGTGGAGCAGGTACAGGACGTACCGGCCTGGAAAGGTGCACTGGAGGCCTGGTGCGTGGAGCTGGCACAGGTGGCACCGGACTGGTGACATGCACTTCAGGGCGAGTGCGGGGAGCAGGCACAGCACGTACTGGACTGGGGAGGCGCACTGGAGGCCTGGTGCGTGGAGCTGGCACAGGTGGTACCGGACTGTGGACCGTCGCAGGAGGTTCCGGACTGTGGACCGTCGCAGGAGGTTCCGGACTGTGGACCGTTGCAGGAGGTTCCGGACTGTGAAACGTCGTAGGAGGTTCCGGACTATGAACCGTCGCCGGAAGCTCTGAACTGTGAACCATCGCTGGAAACTCTGGACTATGAGCCGTCGCCGGAAGCTCTGGACTGTAAATGCGTACTGGAGGCCTAGTGCGTGGAGCAGGTACAGGACGTACTGGACTGGGAAGGCGCACTGGAGGCCTAGTGCGTGGAGCAGGTACAGGACGTTCTGGACTGGGAAGGCGCACTTCAGGGTGAGTGCGGGGAGCAGGCACAGGACGTACCGGACTGGGGAGGCGCACTGGAGGCCTGGTGCGTGGAGCCGGCACAGGTGGTACCGGACTGGTGACACGCACCTCAGGGCAGGTGCGAGGAGTTGGTTTAGGACGTACCGGACTGGGGAAGCGCACTGGAGGCCTGGTGCGTGGAACTGGCACAGGTGGCACCGGACTGGTATCACGCACTTCAGGACGGGTGCGAGGAGCTGGCACAGGACGTACTGGGCTGAGGAGGCGTACTGGAGACCTGGTGCGTACAGCCGGCATCAATTGTACCGGTTCGATGACACACTTCGCACGGCAAGTGCGAGGAGCTGGCACAGGACGTACTGGGCTGTGGAGGCGCACTGGAGACCTGGTGCGTAGAGCCGGCACAAATGGTACCGGACCAATGACACGCTCCTCAAAGGGGGGTTTGGAGAGCGGGCACAGGGCGTACAGGGCTGGGAAGGCGTACTGGAGACCTGGTGCATGGAGCCGGCACTGATTTTACCAGACTGATAGCACGCTCCTCAGGACGAGTACGGAGAGCTGACTCAGGTGGGATTAAACTGATAACACGCTCCTTAGGGCAAATGTCATGCCTCCTCCACCAACTCAACAACTCTCTCCGTTCTTTCTCCTCCAATATCTCCATCCACTCAATGACGGTCTCTGACTCTCTCCGTTCACTCTCCTCCAATTTGTCCCTCTTCTCCCAGACTGGCTGTGGTTCACTCCTCGGCTCCGCCGACCACCCCTTGTGCTTCCCCCTCAAAATATTTTCAGGCAGTTTTTTGGGCTTTCTTTGTGGCCGCGAACCCCGGCGTCGTCGTTGCCCTTCTTGCGTCCTCTGTGACTCCTGCCAAGGAAGGATCTCCTGTCCTTCCATTATTTCTTCCCAGGTCCAAATTATTTTCCCCATTGTAGCACGCTGCTTGGTCCTTGGTCGGTGGGATGTTCTGTCACGAATGTGTGGAGAGACGGACCAAGGCGTAGCGGATGTTGAGTTCCACATATTTATTATAAAGTGAAACTTAGCAAAAACAAAACAATAAATCAATAAACTAACAACGAAACGTGACTATGTGGTGCACATGCACAAAACACAAATTATGAATATCCCACAAACACAGGTGGGAAAAAAATGCTACCTAAATATGATCCCCAATTAGAGACAACGATACCAGCTGGCTCTAATTGGGAATCATACAAATCACCAACATAGAAAATAAACTAGAACACCACATAGAAATAAATAAACTAGATCACCCCCAGTCACGCCCTGACCTACTACACCATAGAGAAACAATGGCTCTCTATGGTCAGGGCGTGACACTTAGGTCTGCGTTTAAAGCTCTTAGGTCTGCGTTTAAAGCTCGTAGGTCTGCATTTAAAGCCTGTGTTTAAAGCCTGTGTTTAAAGCTGTTACGTCTGTGTTTGAAGCCTGTGTTTAAAGCTCTTACGTCTGTGTTTAAAGCCTGCATTTAAAGCTCTTACGTCTGTGTTTAAAGCCTGCATTTAAAGCTCTTACGTCTGTGTTTAAAGCCTGCATTTAAAGCTCTTACGCCTGTGTTTAAAGCTCTTACGTCTGTGTTTAAAGCTCTTACGTCTGTGTTATAAAGCCTGTGTTTAAAGCTCTTACTTCTGTGTTTAAAGCTCTTACGTCTGTGTTTAAAGCCTGTGTTTAAAGCTCTTACGTCTGTGTTTAAAGCGTTTAAAGCTCTTGAGTCGGCATTCCCTCCTCGGTTATAGGTAATTCAACCACTACAGTAAAGTAGTACATTGTATAGCTAGCCCCTCTCCTCCCCTGCAATGCTTCCGCTATAGGTCCTGGGTGAAAGAAGGAGAGGATTTCTGGGTCAGCAGCTTGCCTGCCTTTTCTGCACACACAGCACTCCCAGACCTCACCAGCTGTTTTCTCTCACTCTCTCGTAATCTTTCTCTACCTCTCTCTCTCTTTCACTACCTCTCCCTCAGTCTCCCTACCTCCACCAGATGCTAGCCTGCAGCTAAAGGAAAATAAAGCTAAATAAACCTTTTTTTAAACCTTGCTTCACCCCCCTTTGCTTCAGTATAATAATATTTGCTTGTACAGAGGTAGCGATATAGGATCACAGGGAACTCTACCAAGCATACAAATATTGGGTAATTAGATTGTATTGATCATTGGGAATGAGAGAGCAAAGGGGAGCCAAAGAAGAGACGGACAGAGAGGGAGGAAGTCAGCGGCAGGCAGCAGAGGGAGAAAGCGATAATCACTCAGAGAGAGATAAGCAAAGTAATCACTCGTTAGTGAGCTACCCCCGATGCTACTAATTACCACGGTATAACCTTGGATTTGAGAGAGGGAACGAGAAAGTGAGTGAGTGAAGTGAGAGAGGAAGAGCTCTGTCAGAGAGAGTGAGGGAAAGTGGGAAGTCTTTGTAACTGCATCGTACTGCATACAGTATGTCTGCACTGTAGGATTTAAGTTAGTATTATCATTTTCTATCATCAAGATATCATGGACTGGACCAAGCCTTTACTACCATACCATTAAACAGTGAGGGGCTCTTGGTAGGGCATCGCTGATCAAAAGTAGACATCCCATTTAGCTGTATGTCACTAAGGCCTTTACTTTTATCTACACATCAAGACCTTTCTCCTTTCCAAGGATATCAGTAAACATATGAGGTGCAACCGTGCAAGATACTATCTCTCCTTATGAATATAGATTGGTGTGTAGGGGGGTGGGTGAAACATGTTGGTGTAATTAGCATTTAAATATGTTCCCAATAACTGACGAACGTGTTACTGTCAGTCTGCGTGGTAATGTACTCCAAACCAATCTCAATCAATGTGTTTCTGGGTGGTGCTGAATTCATCTCAGAATGTTCCCCAGTCCTGCAGACCCCTTCACTCTTTAAATAAGATATACTCCGTGCTGAGCATTATGGATTCACAGAGGTCACACACACACTCAAAGTTGTTAGGCAAACTCAATAAATGGGAGACATGAGGTAAGCATATGGATTTACAGATAGAGGTCAGACACACAAACACACTCTCTCTCTCTCACACACACACACACACAGTGCTGAGGGCAGTTTCACTTTTTAAATAAGCTAGGCAAATACCCAGATCTATAGAGGTCACACACACATGCACACACGCACGCACGCACGCACGCACGCACGCACACACACACACACACACACACACACACACACACACACACACACACACACACACACACACACACACACACACACACACACACACACACACAGTGAGAACAGAAAGATAGGAGCCCTCAAGGCTACACTAGGGAGCTACTTGAATTTTTAAAAAAGAGATCAGGGACTTCAAGCGAAGATTAAATTTCACGCACATACTTTGAACTGTGCCTGGTTAAAACTGTTAAGCTTTCAATACGCCCTTGAATATACAGTACAGACAGTCAAGTAAAACATCACATGGGAACTGTTAATGGCAGCATTTGCTGCTAACACATCTCATATACCCTGATGAAAACAGCTTGCCTGTCGAAACATTGGATATTAGGTTATTAAATGATTACATCTGAGATCCTAGAGTGTGCGGCTCTCCTTTCATTTTTCAGGTGTTCTACTCCACTAGCCAGCACCTCGCCTAAACAGGTGTTCTACTCCGCTAGTCAGCACCTCGCCTAAACAGGTGTTCTACTCCGCTAATCAGCACCTCGCCTAAACAGGTGTTCTACTCCACTAGCCAGCACCTCGCCTAAACAGGTGTTCTACTCCGCTAGTCAGCACCTCGCCTAAACAGGTGTTCTACTCCACTAGCCAGCAGCTCGCCTAAACAGGGGTGCATTTCATTCACCTCCAGCAGATCTCAAGCAACAGAATGTCTCAATATTCACTCAGAATCAGTGGAGGCTGGTGACTTGTAGTTATAGCAGATAATATTCTAATTTCTGGTGACTTTAATATTCACATGGAAAAGTCCACAGACCCACTCCAAAAGGCTTTTGAGCCATCATCGACTCAGTGGGTTTTGTCCAACATGTCTCTGGACCTACTCACTGACATAGTCATACTCTGGACCTAGTTTTGTCCCATGGAAAAAATGTTGTGGATCTTAATGTTTTTCCTCATAATCCTGGACGATCGGGCCACCATTATATTAAGTTTGCAATTGCAACAAATAATCTGCTCAGACCCCAACCGAGGAGCAATCAAAGTCGTGCTATAAATTCACAGACAATACAAAGATTCCTTGATGCCCTTCCAGACTCCCTCTGCCTACCCAAGGACGTCAGAGGACAAAAATCAGTTAACCACCTAACTGAGGAACTCAATTTAACCTTGCGCAATACCCTAGATGCAGTTGCACCCCTAGAAACTAAAAACATTTCTCATAAAAAACTAGCTCCCTGGTATACAGAAAATACCCGAGCTCTGAAGCAAGCTTCCAGAAAATTGGAACGGAAATGGCGCCACACCAACCTGGAAGTCTTCCGACTAGCTTGGAAAGACAGTACCGTGCAGTATCGAAGAGCCCTTACTGCTGCTCCACCAACCTGGAAGTCTTCCGACTAGCTTGGAAAGACAGTACCGTGCAGTATCGAAGAGCCCTTACTGCTGCTCCACCAACCTGGAAGTCTTCCGAATAGCTTGGAAAGACAGTACCGTGCAGTATCGAAGAGCCCTTACTGCTGCTCCACCAACCTGGAAGTCTTCCGACTAGCTTGGAAAGACAGTACCGTGCAGTATCGAAGAGCCCTTACTGCTGCTCCACCAACCTGGAAGTCTTCCGACTAGCTTGGAAAGACAGTACCGTGCAGTATCGAAGAGCCCTTACTGCTGCTCCACCAACCTGGAAGTCTTCCGACTAGCTTGGAAAGACAGTACTGTGCAGTATCGAAGAGCCCTTACTGCTGCTCCACCAACCTGGAAGTCTTCCGACTAGCTTGGAAAGACAGTACTGTGCAGTATCGAAGAGCACTTACTGATGCTCCCCCAAACTGGAAGTCTTCCGACTAGCTTGGAAAGACAGTACCGTGCAGTATCGAAGAGCCCTTACTGCTGCTCCACCAACCTGGAAGTCTTCCGACTAGCTTGGAAAGACAGTACCGTGCAGTATCGAAGAGCCCTTACTGCTGCTCCACCAACCTGGAAGTCTTCCGACTAGCTTGGAAAGACAGTACTGTGCAGTATCGAAGAGCCCTTACTGCTGCTCCACCAACCTGGAAGTCTTCCGACTAGCTTGGAAAGACAGTACTGTGCAGTATCGAAGAGCCCTTACTGCTGCTCCACCAACCTGGAAGTCTTCCGACTAGCTTGGAAAGACAGTACTGTGCAGTACCGAAGAGCCCTTACTGCTGCTCCACCAACCTGGAAGTCTTCCGACTAGCTTGGAAAGACAGTACTGTGCAGTACCGAAGAGCCCTTACTGCTGCTCCACAAACCTGGAAGTCTTCCGACTAGCTTGGAAAGACAGTACTGTGCAGTACCGAAGAGCCCTTACTGCTGATCCACCAAACTGGAAGTCTTCCGACTAGCTTGGAAAGACAGTACTGTGCAGTACCGAAGAGCCCTTACTGCTGCTCCACCAACCTGGAAGTCTTCCGACTAGCTTGGAAAGACAGTACTGTGCAGTATCGAAGAGCCCTTACTGCTGCTCCACCAACCTGGAAGTCTTCCGACTAGCTTGGAAAGACAGTACTGTGCAGTATCGAAGAGCCCTTACTGCTGCTCCACCAACCTGGAAGTCTTCCGACTAGCTTGGAAAGACAGTACTGTGCAGTACCGAAGAGCCCTTACTGCTGCTCCACCAACCTGGAAGTCTTCCGACTAGCTTGGAAAGACAGTACTGTGCAGTATCGAAGAGCCCTTACTGCTGCTCCACCAACCTGGAAGTCTTCCGACTAGCTTGGAAAGGCAGTACTGTGCAGTATCAAAGAGCCCTTACTGCTGATCCACCAACCTGGAAGTCTTCCGACTAGCTTGGAAAGACAGTACTGTGCAGTATCGAAGAGCCCTTACTGCTGCTCCACCAACCTGGAAGTCTTCCGACTAGCTTGGAAAGACAGTACCGTGCAGTATCGAAGAGCCCTTACTGCTGATCCACCAACCTGGAAGTCTTCCGACTAGCTTGGAAAGACAGTACTGTGCAGTATCGAAGAGCCCTTACTGCTGCTCCACCAACCTGGAAGTCTTCCGACTAGCTTGGAAAGACAGTACCGTGCAGTATCGAAGAGCCCTTACTGCTGATCCACCAACCTGGAAGTCTTCCGACTAGCTTGGAAAGACAGTACTGTGCAGTATCGAAGAGCCCTTACTGCTGATCGATCATCCTACTTTTCCAACTAAATTGAGGAAAATAAGACATTTTTGATACTGTCGCAAAGCTCACTAAAAAGCAGCATTCCCCAAGTGAGGATGGCTTTCACTTCAGCAGTAATAAGTTCATGAACTTCTTTGAGGAAAAGATCATGATTATCAGAAAGCAAATTACAGACTCCTCTTTAAATCTGCGTATTCCCCCAAAAGCTCAGTTTCCTGAGTCTGCACAACTCTGCCAGGACCTAGGGTCAAGAGAGACACTCAAGTGTTTTAGTACTATATCTCTTGACACAATGATGAAAAAAGTAATGGCCTCTAAACCTTCAAGCTGCATACTGGACCCTATTCCAACTAAACTACTGAAAGAGCTGCTTCCTGTGCTTGGCCCTCCTATGTTGAACATAATAAACGGCTCCTTATCCACCGGATCTGTACCAAACTCACTAAAAGTGGCAGTGATAAAGCCTCTCTTGAAAAAGCCTGACCTTGAACCAGAAAATATAAAAAAACTATTGGCCTATATCAAATCTTCCATTCCTCTCAAAAATGTTAGAAAAGGCTGTTGCGCAGCAACTCACTGCCTTCCTGAAGACAAACAATGTATATGAAATGCTTCAGTCTGGTTTTAGACCCCATCATATCACTTTATTCATTAAATTATGTGGAACTCAACATCCGCTGCGCCTTGGTCTGATATTTATTCCAGCGAACGTGACACATTACTTTTTACGAGATGTTTGTGCCTTCATGTGACTTAGTAGCACAATTTCTAACTTATTTGCATTCATTTTGACTTACACTTGTATTTTGACTTCTCCATTGATGTTGTTTTTAAGTTTTCACTGACTTTTCTTAGCGGATGTACAATTGTCTCAAATTGAATTATGGGGAGTTTCAGGCTCTGGAGTGAACATAATTGTACACTCGCAAACTGGACTAAAAATGAGGGCTGAGGGGCTTACGTTGCAAACTTCCTTGCTTGGCTAATCATTTGGACTGCCCTCCAAGATGGTGACGGGGATTCCCCCAAAGGCGAGGGTAAGTGGACAAGGGTGTGTCTTTTTATGAGTTTGTTCAGCAGCCAATGTACCCAGAGGAGGACAGAAGCTAGCTGGCTACACCATGGTGCTATACCAGAGAGGGCTGTTGAAGTTACTATAAACCTTGCAAAATAGTGCATTTTAATCAATTATTTGGTTACATGAATATGTTTATAGTTTTATATAAAAAATATAACTTTAATGTTTCGTTATTTTTATTATTCCACTGGGGGGGGGGGTGGTCCAGTACATTGGTTCATAGAAAGTAGTGTCCAATAACAGCTATAAAGGGGTAGGGATTTTTGACTGGGGTTTGAGGGTCAAAGCTTTCTGGCCATGGCTTGGAACGGACAGATATGATGGACAGATATATGGTAGCCATTACCATGGAGATGGGATGTGAAATGGAGTTGTCATCACAGAAATGGACAATCATAACCATGGAAGTGGAGAAGGACTTTAAAATGTAACCACGGAAATGAAAAGGTTACAGGACCTATAGACATTTACAGTTATAGTGAGTTGGTAACCATAGAAACGGACACGGATTGTGTCCATAACCATAGAAACGGACACGGATTGTGTCCATAACCATAGAAATGGACAGATTGTGTCCATAATCATGGAAATGGAGCAAAATTGAATGCAACGGGAGTTAGTGCACATACTGTGGTCCAGCTGCACCTCTACCATCGCTGTGACGCGGAAACATGGGCTGTGTCTACAAACCCTTGCTTCCTCTGTCCTTGTTTCCTCAATTCCTTTCAAAGCACATTGGAGGAGTTGGATCCAAGGTCCTTGAGGAAACCAGGTTGGTGGAAGCAAAATATTGACATTTTAAAGCACACCCATTGAGAGCACAGGAAGTAGTGCTGTGACTGACAGCTTCCCACAGAGAAGAAGGAATGAACACTAATGCAGAGAGAGAGAGAGAGAATCCTCCCTAATCTATTCCCTCTCAGCAGATCTGCCAACCAAAGCCATTAGCCCAGAGCCAGCAGGATGACGAGCTGTCAGCAGCCCAATGAAAAAGATGTCAGAGATGTCATCCAGCCAATAAGGTCGCATTAACCAGTCCACAGACAAATTATCCCCAGAGGCCAGAATGTCACATTTCCCCCCAGAGACACATAGGTCCTATTATGGGCTCTGGTCTGAAATAGTAAGTAGGGAATACCGGACGTGCACCTGTCCCAGACCTGCTGTTTTCAACTCTCTAGAGAAAGCAGGAGAGGTAGAGATACTCTTAATGATTGGCTATGAAAAGCCAACTGACATTTATTCCTGAGGTGCTGACTTGTTGCACCCTCGACAACTACTTATTATTATTTGACCATGCTGGTCATCTATGAACATTTGAACATCTTGGCCATGTTCTGTTATAATCTCCACCCGGCACAGCCAGAAGAAACTGGCTACCCCTCATAGCCTGGTTCCTCTCTAGGTTTTGGCCTTTCTAGGGAGTTTTTCCTAGCCACTGTGCTTCTACACCTGCATTGCTTGCTGTTTTGGGTTTTAGGCTGGGTTTCTGTACAGCACTTTGAGATATCAGCTGATGTAAGAAGGGCTATATAAATAAATTTGATTTGATTTGATCTTACCACTTTAGAGGGTATGCTATATGCTTGAATGAATGAGTTCTTATGAGTCATTGATTCAACTTCAAACATTCTGATGGTAAAATAAACAAAAACAATATACTGTACATAATCACAAGCATACACACAGTCCAAACACATTTCACTGTAAAAAAAAAAACTACAAATTATATCTAGTTGTTTTAACTCAATATTATTTAGTAACTGGTTCCACAGGCTTTTTTTGTGTACTCAACTTTTCAGTCAAAGTGTTACCTGAACTTAACATTTTTAGTTGGCCCAAACTTAGCTCCATGAGAAATTGTAGGTAAACATTTATAATTACATTTTTGGTCAAATTGTCTCATATGTTCATTCAACCAGAAATTATTACTTGGACATCTTACCTAAAACAAGTCTGTGGACCTATTACACACAGTGATTTCAACTTACATATTTGATGTACATGATTACATTGTCCATGTACACAATAATTATTATTCAACACATCCTCACCTGGGATTTGAACTCACAACCTCTTGGGTCACAGCATTCCAAACTTCCTGCTACGCCACCATGTCTGACACAATAACTGATTTCACCTGTTATTATACCCTTTGCATGTCAAAGTAAATCTCAACGCTGTTAAAAGTATGATGAACCAATAGTCAGATTCATTGATAATTGACACAGACATGGTGGCATAGCAGGAAGCTCGGGAGGCCATGAATGAAGAAAGTGTGAGTTTGAATCCCTGGTGAGGACATGTTTGCATAATAATAACTGTATAAATGATCATGTCAAATATGTGTAGTAAGTCAAGTTGAGGAAATGTAATTCTTCTCAAGTTCAAAAATAATGCTGTGGAACCAGTTGCTTAAAAATAGTTAGTTGAAACAACTAGATTTTTTACGGTGTAACTGTGATGCAGTTACATCAGAGTTGTGATCATGGCATTTCTATTTGCCTTTCCCTGAGATGTGTCAGGCCTCTGGCTGGGGACCTAGCTCTGTGTGTGTGTGTGTGTGTGTGTGTGTGTGTGTGTGTGTGTGTGTGTGTGTGTGTGTGTGTGTGTGTGTGTGTGTGTGTGTGTGTGTGTGTGTGTGTGTGTGTGTGTGTGTGTGTGTGTGTGTGTGTGTGTGTGTGTGTGTGTGTGTGTGTGTGTGTGTGTGTCTATAGAATGGCGATCAGATTCACAGTGACATTTGTGTGGGATATGTGCTTTTTAGAGAGCCCCTGCAGGGTAGAGAGGGCATGCCCCCCCATGCCAACCAATGTCAGGCTACTCTACTCAGGCACTCTGCACCCTGACAATAAGCACAGAAGACAGGCAGGTCCACGTGCCTGAACACATTACACACACACACACACACACACACACACACACACACACTGCACTTCAACTCCTGACACACACATTACACTTTAATACCTGACTGACTACACATACACACACAAAATAACACACACACACACACACACATTGTAATTGAATGCCTAAGACTACAAACACATACAGTCCCTAGTCACAAGGGACTGTCTCCCTGCTCTTCTGACAGCTAAGCATTTCCCAGCAATGTGCACACACAGTATACCCCTCTTACGAACCCACTTGTCTAACATAGTACATTATATAGATGAGCACACAGACACATACACACACACTCTCTCCTTTAGACCACATTAGATTACACAGCTGTGTGGATGGAGGAGCGCGAACACACACACACACACACATACAAACACACACACGACCACATTAAATTATACAGCTGTGTGCATAGCCCTGCAAAAGGCCATCTGGGCTCTTTGTGTTTCAACCTAATTTGCTGCACAGGCTGCATGCTCTAAAGTGTCATGAACGCTGCATGCGCTAGTGTGATGAATGCTGTACGTGCACAATGTCTGTGATTTGCATGTGGCCCACAAGGCCTTACTGCTGGTTCCATACAGATGTAGGATCTTAATTTGAGCCAGTTTGCTACAGCAGGAACATAATCCTGCAGCAATAGGAAATGTGAATTATTATGTGGATTATAATTAATGGACATTTTTTGTAAGGGTTGATATATTTTTCGTATTTCTCAGCAACAAAATAATGATCAAATTAAGATCCTACATCTGTATGACACCATATATGACATCCCCATGGATCAGAGTAATGCTGAATTCTAAATCAACTACCAGCCCTTGTAGGACACTCCTGTACAACTGCTGTCTCTCATAGGTTTAAGTAATGCTTCTTCACCTTGCCTTCTGATTGACTGACTGGAAATTCTGCCATATTGCTAACATCTATCCAACGGTTTCAGATCTACAGGAGTGCTCATGGGGGTAGAGGCTAGGAGTCGCTTAGGAATTCAGTATACTCTATGACTACAAATGATCAGGTAGTCAGGTAGGAGAACGTCAGAGAGAGAGAGAGAGAGAGAGAGAGCCAGAAGGGCTTTCTATGCCATCAAAAAGAACATAAAATCCGACATACCAATTAGGATCTGGCTAAAAATACTTGAATCAGTTATAGAACCCATTGCCCTTTATGGTTATGAGGTCTGGGTTCCACCAACCAATAATTCACAAAATGTGACAAACATCAAATTGAGACTCATGCATGCAGAATTCTGCAAAAAATATCCTCTGTGTACAACATAAAACACCAAATAATGCATGCAAAGCAGAATTAGGCCAATACCCGCTAATGATCAGAGTCCAGAAAAGAGCCGTTAAATTCTACAACCACCTAAAAGGAAGCAATTCCCAAACCTTCCATAACAAAGCCATCACCTACAGAGAGATGAACCGGGAGAAGAGTTCCCTAAGCAAGCTAGTCCTTGGGCTCTGTTCACAAACACAAACAGACCCTACAGAGCCCCAGGACAGTGACACAATTAGACCCAACCAAATCATGGGAAAACAAAAAGATAATTACTTCACACATTGGAAAGTATTTACAAAATCACTGAGCAAACTATAATGCTATTTGGCCCTAAACAGAGAGTACACAGTGTCAGAATACCTGACCACTTTGAAAACTTTTGATATGTACTGACCCTGTGCATGCTGTCTCATAGGGAGTGATATACACACAGACTGATACACAGAGCATGTCACGAACACACACTCCCGTGCATGCTGTCTCATAGGGAGTGATATACACACAGACTGATACACAGAGCATGTCACAAACACACACGCCCGTGCATGCTGTCTCACACACACACATACACACACACAAGGGTGCCATGTGCCCTAAAAATCTGTGGGGGCACAAAGTATATGAGGTTGGCTTGGGGGCTAGTCCCCCATCTGGAAGTTGAACTTTGCATTTTAAAAACCTTTTTCCCACAAACTAGAGCCATAATCGTTACGCTTATTTTTATGTTCAAAATATGTTAATTTTTCTGCATATCTAAGCATACCTATTGAGCTTGTCTGTATCCTCCTGACTGGTGGTTCTTTTTTTAAACAAACTAAATATGCTTCTCTGCATCTCTGCTAAAATCTAGGTAAAAGATTGAAAGAAATGTGAGTTTTATTTAATACATTTAGTTATTGCTTGCTTTTCTAAAGTCTACCAACCTTGCCAGCAGGCATGCCAGCTAAGATAGTTAGACAAGCTAGCTACTCAAACTTGATTGATAGCCGAAAAATGTCTTCTTGGTAGCTGGTTTTGAGGTTGGGAGATTGGGATCATTATAAAATAGGATCGTCATTAGTTGCAGTAGTGTGTTTGAGGTTTTAAAAGGCTTCTGAAGTTTGTAATTTACACTTTGAAATTACAGACATGATTTTGCCTTACAAACAATTGATCAACCCCCACAAAAATGTCCATTAATTATAATCAACATAATAATTCACATTTCCTACTGCTGCAGGATTATTTTCCTGATGTAGCAAACTGGCTCAAATTAAGATTCTACATCTGTAGGTGGCTAGTTGTTTTATAGAGAAACAACACCAAAAATGAATTGTTATAATTTTTTAACAAATCTGAGGGGGCATGTGCCTCTGTGCCCCCTGTGGGCATGTCACCTCTGGACACACACACACACACACACACACACACACACATGCACACACGCACGCGCACTCACAAATACACACACACACAATCCCACAATGTGCTGTCATGGAATGTAAGTGCATTATGGTTGACTCCTCTGTGCTATGACGGGGGCCCTAATCTTGAAATGTCAGCACGCCGCGGGGGCTAAAGCAAAATAAATACCTAACAGGAGAGCATGACGCTAAGCTAACCCAAATCACAGTCCTGTCTAGAGCTCAGGTAGGGGGCTAATGCTACGGCTGTGCTTTACTGCTCATCCAGCTAACAGTAAATAGATGTGTTTGTACACGCACACACGCACACACACACACGCACACACACACGCACACACACACACACAGGCAAACAGCATTTTATATCTTAAGCATTTAATGGGGCGGAGGGTAGCCTAGCAGCTAGAGTGTTGGACTAGTAACCAGAAGGTTGCAAGTTCAAATCCCCGAGCTGACAAGGTACAAATCTGTCGTTCTGCCCCTGAACAGGCAGTTAACCCACTGTTCCTAGGCTGTCATTGAAAATAAGAATTTGTTCTTAACTGACTTGCCTGGTTCACTAAAGATACAATACAGACTACTTTTCATTGTTTGCTTATAGTTCCCTGGACTTGATAATCAGTTCATATTCTTTGCTCTATCGCTATGGGCCATGATCCTAACTTCATATGGTGCAGTGCAGTATGTACCAGTCTAATGACATCATCTGCTATTGTGCCCTTGAGCAAGGCACTTACATAACCCCTAAACTGCTCCAGGGCGCTACACTGCGGTTTGTGTCTGTCACAAATAGCACCCTATTCCCTATATAGTGCACTACTTTGACCAGGACCCATAGGGCAACAGCTTGTGTAACTCACAAGCTTACATAAAATAATGATGGGAAAGTTTCCTTGGAACTCGTTGTTCAAGCTCTGCCTCTGACAACTGCATGAAACGAGCTCCGTAGCCAAGTGAACCGTAAAGGAACACATAAAGCATTCGGAAAACCTTTCGACCGCAACACGACCACAGATAGGAATGTTAAACAGCTTGGGCCACCTTCCTGAGTGTAATGGAAATTTGCTGACAAGAGGGTTCAATTCTCATTTCACTCCCTATCAGGGTCAAGGGTGTGCATACACACAGATACTAAGACACATACACACCAACCCACACACTGACACACATACTGACACACACACTGACACACACACAGACACACACACAGACACACACAGACTGACACACACACAGACACACACTGACACAAACACAGACAAACACAGACACACACTGACACACACACAGACACACACTGCGGTCGAGAGACTCTGGGACTGGAGAACCGTGTTCTCTCTCTCTCTCTCTCTTTTCCTAATCCTGGCAATTAGCAAGAATTAATTAATGATAAAAGAGAAAAGTCCAAGGCAAAGAGCCTTGAAGATAGCGTTCTGCATGGTAAGCATTCAATTCCCCTCTCAAGGTCCTCAAGGTCCGCTGCTCCATGTCTGATCCACTGGCTGCTCAAGGAGGTTGGAAGAAAGACCTATTTTATATAATTTCACTCTCCCTCTCTGTCCCTTTCTCTCATAGACTCTCTTTCTTTCTCTCTGTCTCTCTGTCTCTATCTCCCTGCCTCTCTCTCTGACACTCTCACTCTATCACTCTCTCTCTCTAGCTCTCTCACTCTCCATCCTCTGAGGCTACGGCTGAGTTGCTAAAACCCCCATTGTAGAATCTTTTGAAGGTTGAGCCCCAAATGTGTACAGTTACGGAGAATTAAGCCTTGCTCTCTCGCCCCAGATGAGATGAAGGGGAATTCAATTCCCAGTTTGTGTGCGAACGCCTGTAAACTTGTGACTTTGGACCGCTCTGGGCGTGTAATGCGGGGCGAACTCTGAACTGGTGGTGTTGTGAGATAAACTGTGATGAGTGGAGAGGTCGTGAACTTGTGATGCCACAGCTGGGATTTATATAGAGAGTAGTTTATATGTGTTGGGAGAATGGGTTGTGCATTTCCAGTGATGTGCCTTCGGAAAAACAAACAGTGTCATCCTGGCCCCTCAAGTGTGTGTTTGTTTGGAGAAGGTGGTGCTTTCTGTACCCTTGAGTGCCATGCATACAGGGTCCTTTGAAAGGTTTGTATTCCTTTTTTGTAAACATGTTATTGGTGTATTCAAATAAAGTCATTAAAGTGTGTGTGTGTGTGTGTGTGTGTGTGTGTGTGTGTGTGTGTGTGTGTGTGTGTGTGTGTGTGTGTGTGTGTGTGTGTGTGTGTGTGTGTGTGTGTGTGTGTGTGTGTGTGTGTGTGTGTGTGTAAGTTTTCGCCTCACAAGAGGTATATAGAAGCAGATACCGTAGAAAAAACTAGTTGAAGGGGGAAAGGGCCTCTGGTTTCTTAATGACCACTCCTGCCCCCTGGTGGCTATTTGTAACAACACCATCACCGTCGGAGCTGGGCTGAACTGAGTCAAGCGCTGCAGTAACTCAAGAACAGGGAATTTCTCCTTATTGCACCACCTCAGTCACCTCAATCGGCACTTTTATCTGGTAGAAAATAAAAGACGCCACACCCATGGAGATTTTCTCATTTGACATTTTAAAACTAAAAAGTAGAAAGATGAAAGATGAAAGATGAAAGATGAAAGATGAAAGATGCGTTGTGCCAACATGTAGTATTTGTTACGCTTTGGATGCTCATAATACTATCTTGTTGGGTCACTTTAGGGACATTACCAAAATGCTGATCTTGTTGCATTAATCTATGGTTGTGTGTTGTCTATGGTCGTGATAGTGATAGTCACTACAGTGGTGAACAACTAGGTCCATCTCTGGAGAAGATAAGAGTGGCTGTGTTCTGTTGTAAGGGTTGACGTACACTGAGTGTACAAAACATTAGGAACACCTTTGTTTTGCCTCCAGAACAGCCTCAATTCTTCCGGGCATGGACTCTATAACGTTTTGAAAGCGTTCCACAGGGACGCTGGCCCATGTTGACTTCAAGTTGGCTGGATGTCCTTTGGGTGGTGGACCATTCTTGATACAGACGGGAAACTGTTGAACATGAAAAACCCAGCATTGTTGCAGTTCTTGACACAAACCGGTGTGCCTGGCACCTACTACCATACCCCGTTCAAAGGCACTTAAATCTTTTGTCTTGCTCATTCACCCTCTGAATGGAACACATACACAATCCATGTCTCAATTGTCTCAAGGCTTAAAAATCCTTCTTTAACCTGTCTCTTCCCCTTCATCTACACTGATTAAAGTGGATTTAACAAATCAATCAGGGATCATAGCTTTCACCTGGATTCACCTGGTCAGTCTATGTCATGGAAAGAGCAGGTGTTCCTAATGTTTTGTCCACTCAGTGTATACTGGAAACCAGCTAGATTATGTGATTTCACCTGTTCAATTCTCTGAATAGATGTGGGTGGGGGAAAGGAGACCTTCACCCAGTGTCCTCTCTAAAGGATCTGATTGGAGTGTGGTGTCTGTGTGTAGTTTGTCTTTTACCCCAGTAGATGGCGTCAACAGTCAAAGCGCAGCATGCACCCAACCTGCTGTCATTCTGGTCTTTGGTAGTGTGTAGTGGTTCTTCATTGATCTGTTCAGTCAAACACATATTCATGAGTATACAGCACACACACACGCGCGCGCACACACACACACACACACTTGCTATCAGTCTCACTTTTCTCTCTCTGAGAAGTTCTCCCTCTCTTTTCTCTCACCTTTTTGACTGTAGTTTATGTCTTACAACCTTCTCTACCCCACATTCTAATTATCTCCATCTCTCCTTCTCACCCTACACCTCTCTCTCTCTCTCTCTCTCTCTATCTCTCTCTCTCTCTCTCTCTCTCTCTCTCTCTCTCTCTCTCTCACACACACACTTGATCCATTCCTCTCTGTCCTACAGGTGTGAGCGTGCCTTTCATCATCCCTGCACCCTGCCAGTGGATCTATCCACCATTTACACACATGCTAAGCATCCTAGTAAAACATGCCTCTGGAATCAATACAAACACAGCAAAAAAAGATTCAATATTGACCTGGGTAATGGAGTGAGGTTGGAAAAATTGTATTTGGCCAACTAGTGATTTCATCTCCGAGTAGTTACATGGGGCCATCATAACCTGGGGGGCATTTTTCACCCTTCAGTAGAGAAGAAATGTGTGTGTGTGTGTGTGCGTGCGTGTGTGTGTTTATGGAGGTTGTGTGTAATAATCATGACTGATATGATTCCATATGTCCACATGAGTGCCTTGAAGTTGTCTGTTACAGGTTGATATTTCAGTGTGTAATTGGGTGAGTGTTTGTGTAGCCAAGTGTGTGGTTGCTTGCATCAGTGTCTGCATGTGCTGTGGGGCTTATGTCTACGCCGGTATTAAAAGCAATAACCCCTGTGCTTCCTCTCTCTCCATGTCTGCTAATTAACTCAGAACACCCATGGAACAGCGATACCTAGATCGGACTCTAAACTATCCTATGACACAGATTTGCAATCTTACTTCTGTAACATATCTAGATGATATGGAGTGTTCTTCAAAACAGGTTCTGTGGACCTACAGGATGTGCATGTTTTTGTTCCAGCCCAGCAGTACCTACAGCAATGAACAGTCAAAGGACCAAAACACCCTCGTGAGTGGTATGTTATTAATATTTTTCATCATTTCATAATTAATAAATAACTTTTTTATGGCAGAAATCCAGTGTTTCTATATCAAACGGTTTTGTTATACATCAGTCTTCTATGATGTATATAAAGTCTCATATTGGGATGCAAACTCAAAATGTAATATATTTCTACTTTATATCTGACATGGTGCAGGTGTCTTCTTTTGTTAAGCCCATAACTATGTGTGTGAGGTGTAGACTTGTTTAAAACTACCACGAAACACTGTGTGACCCTGTTTTAGCCCACTGCAGTAAAAGGTTAAGACAATCAAGGGATTGATGATGATTAGTTGATTGGTTGAATCAGGTGTCTTTAGTGCCAGGCTGAAACAAAAGCCTGTACAACTTAAATCTAAATCAAATAAAATGGAATCAAAAATGGAATCAAACTTTATTTGTCAC
Organism: Oncorhynchus clarkii lewisi; assembly: GCF_045791955.1. Taxonomy (NCBI): domain Eukaryota; kingdom Metazoa; phylum Chordata; class Actinopteri; order Salmoniformes; family Salmonidae; genus Oncorhynchus; species Oncorhynchus clarkii. The sequence continues at coordinate 7,292,256 of NC_092167.1, forward strand.
ATGCTTAGTAAACAACAGGTGTAGACTAACAGTGAAATGTTTATTTACGGGTCATTTTCCAACAATACAGAGTTTAAAGCTATGCTAGGGCCCACTTGTTTAATTCAACTCACAACAACTAACCAACTATCAACAAAGTGATGTGGCCATCTTTACCACAATCCCCTTTTGGACTTTCCCGAGGCAACACCGTGGCCTACGGTGAACAATGACCTCATGCTGAAGTAATAACACAGACGTTTAGTCTTTTTATCAGTCCACCTTCTCATCTGAGGAGATCGCTATATCATATCAACATAGTCCCTGAGCTGTCTACCACTTCTCCAGGTGTTGTGCAGCTCCAAACAATAACAACCTGGAATGCACCCACTATCCTCACCCCCTTCCACCACACCACACTCAACACCGGGGACTAGGGGAACAATGAGACCATAGTGAGGTGGTGACACAGCCATTACCAACACACAGGCAAAGGGGTTACCAGAGTTGGGTTCACTTCCATTTCAATCCCTGGGTGTTGAGGAAGGCGAGGAAGGTCTCCGTTCAAGAGTTCAGTTCAATTTCTGAATGCACTGGGATTGTGATGGAACTGCCTCACATGGTGCTTCGGTATGGACATGCTAAATAGCCTGGGGTTATACATCAAAGCAATTATTATAATGACGGCAATATCAATCCTCTGAAAGTATCCAATTCAAGCGTAGTGATCGACAGCTTCGGTTGAAACGTTGCCCTTCCAGCAGTACACTTGTGGGTTCAATTCCCGTAAGAACCACGTGGCATCTCAAATGTTTTGTACAAAATAGTTGACAACATGATAGATGAGAAAAAGTCCAAGTGTGGTCAATGTTCCTGTAATTGAAGCCTGAGGTGCTAGAATACTAGCCCACACTAACTCTTCCCATTCGCCAGCAGTTTCTATTCACGTAGTTGGTTAGCCTCCAAGAGCTGACATATTCTTCAAGCCTGGATCGTGACTCTCTGGACCGGCAGGGTGTGCACTGTGCAGGCTTTTGTTCCAGACCAGCATTACTAACACACCTGATTCAACTAATCAAGGGATTGATGACTAGTTGATTAAATCAGGGGTGTTAATACTGGGCTAGGACAAAAGCCTGCACTGCCTGTTTTCCCGCTGTAAGAGTATTGAAGAACACTGGTATGTTTGCAGAGACTGTGGGAATACTTGGATGGAAACGTCAGAAACAATGGATCATCTAAGGTCAAGTAAAGCTCCGACCAAAGGTTGAGAGGCCGATACGAAGTTTAGTCAACTAAAGTGATACTGGCAAGAGCAGTATGCAAGTTTTTTTTGAACATATGATCTAATTACTCCTACGCACCTGCAACAAGCAAACTCAAGTGATTTTCCTATTTAAAGGGGCAATCTGCAGTTGCTGCATCCATTTTTAGACTTCTAAATGAACGATGTGTACTCTTTGATTCTTGAAGAATATAACTTATAAATGCCTCATGAGCTTATTTCAACTGTCGTACCCCGTCAAAACCCAATTACTAATATTCTCCTGACTAAGACCATGCTGCTGAAACATTGTTATTGATTCATGGTAGCTGGTTCATGATCACTTACTGGGAGCAGTAAACAGTGAGCTGGCGTTTCATAGACTAGAATAGAATACAATCACTCATAATACTAGACTAGAACAGAATGGACAAAAACTACACTACAATAGACTATAATAGAATGTGATGCCAGTCCAGGGATGGAATATTGCCTTTAGTTTAACTTCACAAGTAAAATTAAATGTGAAATAAAGTCTATTAGATCAACTTTGCATTTAGCATTTTTCATTTGGGGTTATCCGTTCAAATTTTGCATTTTCGTTTTGGATTCGATATTAAACCCTGCCTTATTGTCTGTTTCTATCTCTCTCTGCTCCTCCACCCCGTTCCATGCCTCTGTCTATCGATTGTCTCCTTTATTTTTTTAAACGGCTGCAGTATCTGTGAACTCAGACCCCGTGCATGTGCACCACTGACTCTGTCCATTTGTAAATCATAACCCGCATCTGGCGCGATGGAAATACATTATACCGATTTGTGCCCACTTCAAACTCGTACCCTGTTTGAACATAAAGCATTAAGTATATAGTCAAAAAGAAATCAATAGTATGTTTAAATTATACTATTCCACTATTTCATCCTTGTTGTGTTATTATTATATAGTGCGGGACGGGGTGGTCATATTGTGGAGCCTCAGCCTGGTCTCAGATATTTTTGAATTTTTCCGTACGTAAAATCAAGACACTCCATTTATATGTTAACTTTGGTATGGGTACATGAGACAGATGGTTACTTAAGCTGGTCGGGGTGGGTGGGTGTATAACACAAATGTTTAAGAAACCAAAGGTTGTGAGTTTGAATCTCATCACGGACAACTATAGCATTGGAGCTAATTAGCAACTTTTCAATGACTTACTACTTTTTAGATACTTTGCAACTCCTTAGCATGTTAGCGAAGCCTTCACCTAACCTTCACCTTACCCCGCCACCTAAACCTAACCTTAACCCTTTCAGATAACCCTTCACCTAACCTTCACCTTACCCCGTCACCTAAACCTAACCTTAACCCTTTCAGATAACCCTTCACCTAACCTTCACCTTACCCCGTCACCTAAACCTAACCTTAACCCTTTCAGATAACCCTTCACCTAACCTTTACCTTACCCCGTCACCTAAACCTAACCTTAACCCTTTCAGATAACCCTTCACCTAACCTTTACCTTCACCTTACCCCGTCACCTAAACCTAACCTTAACCCTTTCAGATAACCCTTCACCTAACCTTCACCTTACCCCGTCACCTAAACCTAACCTTAACCCTTTCAGATAACCCTTCACCTAACCTTCACCTTACCCTGTCACCTAAACCTAACCTTAACCCTTTCAGATAACCCTTCAACCAACTTTCACCTGACCCCGTCACCTAAACCTAACCTTAACCCTTTCAGATAACCCTTCACATAACCTTCACCTTTACCTTACCCTTTCAGATAACCCTTCACATAACCTTCACCTAAACCTAACCCTTTCAGATAACCCTTCACCTAACCTTCACCTAAACCTAACCCTTTCAGATAACCCTTCACCCAACCTTCACCTAACCCCGTCACCTAAACTTAACCCTTTCAGATAACCATTCACCTAACCTTTACCTTAACCTGTCACCTAAACCTAACCTTAACCCTTTCAGATAACCCTTCACCTAACCTTTACCTTCACCTTACCCCGTCACCTAAACCTAACCTTAACCCTTTTACCTAACTCCTAAACTTAACCCTAACCTTAAATCTAACCCCTAACCCTAACACATAGCCTAGCCTAGCGCATATGTTAGCCACCTAGCTAGAATTGGTAACATTTCATACGTTTTGAGAATTCGTAACATATTGTACCTTTTGCAAATCCATAACTTATAATACTTTTTTGTAAATTCGTAACATATTGCATGGTTTACAAATTGATAACATATAACACAAATTGTCATTTTTACATATTGTACGGTTTACAAATTGTTAACATATAACACAAATTGTAATTTTTACATATTGTACGGTTTACAAATTGTTAACATATATCACAAATTGTAACTTAACATACTAAATGGAATGTCTCGGATTTAAGTACAGAATAATATGAAATCCTCTGAGACCAGGTTTCGAGGCTATTAGGGAGCCCATGCCGCTTATGTGAGCGAGCGCCTGCGGTCCAGAGTGCACATGGCGCATGTCATCTGATATCTCGCCACATCAGTGCGGACTGGTTGGTTCATAGGCAGCCCAGAAGTCTAAAGATGCCGCAGATAGATCGCTAGGGAGGCTATGCATCACCACTGGATGGGTGGCTGGATGGGTGAATAGATTAAAACAATGGATGAATGAATAGATCGATGAATGGAGGATGAATGAATGAACTAATGCTTGTGTAGGTAGGGTAGAAGTAGAGCAGCGGTTTTGTAAGCCAGGGGATTCTAAACTTGAACTTGAGGAAACAATGAGTGTAGCTTGACAGATGAGCCATGCCTATTTCTATGAGACGTGTTTGGTGGTTTGACTATGTAGGTGATGAGATATTGGGCCTCGCCATAGTTTTATTTTGAATGAACACTTCCACTTCACATTTTGCCCAGTTAGGTGTTCACCAGACATAGTTCTCAAACGGGTACCAATATTACAAACATATTACTGCAACCACATTCCCGTATGGGATTGGATGCTCAGGCAGCGGTGTGCGGGGTCGGTATGCCCGGAATTTTACCTCGCGTGGCGCACTAACCCAATAGCACGAGCTCCTGTGGCTGACATATGACTGCTCGGCACTTTCTATTTTTATCCCCGTGGCGCTGTTTCTCCTCTTATAACGGTTTTTTATATTGCAGGAAGGGATGAAATAAAAGGAAGAAACCCGCCCTCTCTGTCTCTCTCTCCTATAACCTGGTAGCCCTACTAGTCTTAAAATAGTGTGGCATGTCGTGAGTAACACGTCCTTCGGAGGCATTGTATGAAAAGGAGAGAGAGGAAGGGAAAAAAATGAAGATTATGGATTGATACAAATAGTCGCTCGCACCAACCCCAGCCCGAGTTGAATTAATGTGTTACTATTTTTGGATCTCCTGTGTTTCCAGGGGAAACCTAATGACGCAATGACGTCAATGCAGGTCACCAATAGACTGGAGGAATTGAGTGCTTCCATTAGATTTTGCAGTATTTTCCAGAAACACGGAAAGGACCAAATGGATTAGTTGAAAATGCATAGAAATATAAACAATAGAGTTAATTGGGAGTGTCAACGACGGACATCTCAAGAAAAGCTAAATATTGCATGTCACTGGGATGTGTTCGTCCAAATTCCCGGGGATTATGCAAAAACAGGAGGAGAGAGCTGGGAAATGATGCACACTTCGGATCAGTGGCTATTGGGTGAGCCTATTTCCTTTTTTCACAGATTAGTGCATTCAGAAATATAAATGCGCGTTTCGTGTCGTGCGGTTCTGTTTTTGTGCGATAGGACCATTAAGATATATATTTTTTCCGAGTTTGATGGTGAAGCGTGAGTGGATTGTTTTTGCTTCTCCCGCGATAATGAACTGAACAGATAAAGGCAAAATACAAATATCTGATCTCAAACTCCTCTTAATTTGAGTTGAAGTGACCACCGCTTATAAACGTGCATACGTGGTTATAACGCCAGGACGTGCTCCGTCTAGATTTCGATGCATTTGCAAAGCCTCAATGCCTACTTTGTTTTCAGCATACTATTGATTTAAAAAACAAAACATATGGTTGTGGTCATCCTTTTGTAGATCAATCATAATCTTGTTAATGAAAATGTAAATGTCCATTCTCGTCCCATAGGCTATACAAAAAACGATCAATAATCGATAGTATTTGCCATTTTATATCGTTTTTTGTCTATTTCTGAACTATGAAACTATTCATGACCATGTAAATCCGTTTAATCTGTTTAATCGAGTGTCTGGTATGTGGTGCTGAGATATACTTTACGGCGGGGGGGGGGGGGGGGGGGGGCAGTCGTGCGCGTGGAGTAGAGAAGATTAGACTGTTCTATCTGGGCTCAAACATTAGCTCTCTCTCTCTCACACACACACACACACACGCACTTACACTTACACACACACGCACACACACACACACACACCAGTATACATACTCTTACCTAAACCCAATCATATAGCATTACCGATCCGAGGAGCACAAATGCGTAAGCAACAAGTGCTATAGCCTATAGCCTATAATACGCATCTACAGATTCCATTGCCATTTATACAATGTTAATACAACACACACACATACTTGTTGATTGCACTAAAGCCAATTTAATATGAAATACAAAATATATTATTATGGGCCTATTATTGTTAAATTATTATTTTTGTTGTTGTTATTATTATTGTTGCACTCCATGTTTCTCCCCATTCACAACTGGGCTTCAGCAGGGCGAGGGCGTTCACCGCGGCGGGTTTAGGGCTCGACTGTTTCAGCACCATGGACAACTCCCACAGCGCCGTCAGCGCCTCGGAGCCGAGGCCATTGCGTTTCAGAACCATGGACAGCGTTCTCCTTAGTTGGCTGGTAATAAGCAATAATATGTGCTCATCGTTCAACAGCAAAAAAAAAAATATTTAAACACAAGTACAACCAACTAAGTTACTTTGGGGGCTTGTGGTACTGATTTAGACAGGTTGTGTATAACGTCATGAAGCCCCTATCATATAATTAAGTAAAGGGATTGTTTAGAGATATCAAATGTCGTTTATTTAACTCGAAAATGAATGAAAAATTGCTCTTCACCAGTGGCACAACAGAAAAAGTCAGTGGAACGTAGTAAAATGGGACACAACCAGGACATATTTAGAAGCGAAGCGGTATGGGATGTGACACTTTTTCCACATATGACGCATGTGGTGAGGTAAGCCTGGCAGATGCCTATGTCTACAGATGGCCTGCTCTTGCGTTCCCCGACTGCCTTTGCCTTGACGTCACACACACAAGGACACATTCTCCAGATGTGCCCTAATGTGCATCCCTGAAACAACTTTGAGGCCCGCCTTTTAAAACGTCTTGATCAATATATTTATTGCACATGAACTGAATGATTTAATCTAATTATATCTATAGTCAATGCCTGATCATCAAATACGTTTTTTTGTTTGTTGAGCAGTGGAAAGAGTCAAGGATCCTAGCCACATGGACATAATCTGAAAACTCAAGAGAAAACACTTTCGTCACAACTTGTAGATTAACCAAGTTGAAAGATGTGCCTGTATGGACTGCTGTGGGGCAGATTGCTGGTTCTCCTGTTTGTTTAGTAGTGATCTGTTAGCCTAATACATTATTGTGGCACAATACAGTGTAGCTGTAGAAATACATTTAGGGGGAGAAATGGGTCATGCCTTTGGGGTGAACAAACAAACAAGCACATGCCCGTGCGCACACACACACACACACACACACACACACACACACACACACACACACACTGAAATTGCAAGGGGTCAATCAAATCATTGGCAGAGATGACATTACATCAGTTATGACATTACAAACAGTTATATAGCCCCCAAAATGTATTTAAATTTGTCCCATTTTTTAAATGTGTTTTGTGAGGTTTATTTCAAGGGGAAATGCAGGAAATACATTATTGCAACATTTCTAGATGGCCAGAGCAACAATCCCTTTAATGTTGAAATATAACCTAATGAGAACATATTCCTTTGAGGTCATGTTTGATTAAATAAGGACGTTGGAATACTGTTAAACATTAACAACCAATTTAGAACCATATAGAAACATTTTCAAATTCTAATTACAAATTAAATTGACCGGTAAAAAGGAACACCTGAAAGCCAATTCATTTCCAGCACTGTTCCACTACCTTACGATTTGTCATCAACCAATGGTTAGGTGTGCATTGTGCAGCCCACCAGTGTTGATGTCAAAAAGTCACCTTTAATATCTCCTGCTTCAGATTACAGCCAGATGATTGTGTCATTTTGGGGTGTGGAATATTACCAGATTTGCATCACTTAATTTGGTAGTCTAAAAAGTCACCCTGGGTCATGTTTCTTATGTTTCTCATTTCTGCTTACAGGTAGGGACAGGCCTGAGATCAGTGAACAGTAGCTGTATGGGCTGTACGTTTTGTCCTTTACGGGTCTTTTTGCGGTCTGGGCTTGCTGTTCATAAGGCAGTAGCCAGGAAGCCCTTACCCCAAAAAGTATCTGCAGAGGACCCCCGCATCGCATCAGGATACGACTACCTGCCCCATCATTGGACAGTGAGTAACTTCCTCTTGCCCCCTCATTGGACAATGAGTCACTTCCTCTTGTTCCCTGATTGGTCAGCAAAACATCTAGAAATCAGTCATCACTCATAGCACTTCAAAAAGTAATCTACTGTGGTTGAGGATAACGTTATGTCAACGTTTAATACTACATATCTAATGGACGGGTGTGGTATTGTGTTAATGTTTAATACTACATATCTAATGGACAGGTGTGGTATTGTGTTAATGTTTAATACTACATATCTAATGGGCGGGTGTGGTATTGTGTTAATGTTTAATACTACATATCTAATGGGCGGGTGTGGTATTGTGTTAATGTTTAATACTACATATCTAATGGACGGGTGTGGTATTGTGTTAATGTTTAATACTACATATCTAATGGACGGGTGTGGTATTGTGTTAATGTTTAATACTACATATCTAATGGACAGGTGTGGTATTGTTTCAATATTTAATCATACATATCTAATGGACGGGTGTGGTATTGTGTTAATGTTTAATACTACATATCTAATGGGCGGGTGTGGTATTGTTTCAATATTTAATCATACATATCTAATGGACAGGTGTGGTATTGTGTTAATGTTTAATTCTACATATCTAATGGACAGGTGTGGTATTGTGTTAATGTTTAATTCTACATATCTAATGGACAGGTGTGGTATTGTGTTAATGTTTAATACTACATATCTAATGGACGGGTGTGGTATTGTATTAACGTTTAATTATAAATATCTAACTGACTGGTGTGGCATTGTGTCAACATTGAATGAAAACTGAGTGTAAAGGAAGATGATAGGAAACAGCTTGGGAGGTGTATTAGCCTGATCCCACATCTGTTTGTGCTGTCATGTCAACTCCTTGTTTGGTATGACAAGGGGAGTATCTCAATTGCATACTCTTTGCGTCCTCTCCCCTCTCCTCCTTCTCAAAACCCATTGGATGTGAAAGCCAGAGGTCCCGTCCCTCTGAACTTCTCCTCCAATAGCTTTGAGAAATAGGCTAGGAGAGAGGACGCAAGGAGTATGCAATTGAGATTCTCCCAAGGAGTGTTATGATGAAACACAGAGACTGGTACACAGGCTAGTTTCAGCTGTAACACGGTTAACAACTCCAATACAGCATAAACAACCAGAGAGTAATCGTATTGTAGAGGTTGAGTTCAAGTCCATCTTCATTGCAGTTGCGCTGCCCAGATTAACAGATAACACCCGGAGAAGTGTTTAATATCTCAAGAAATATGTTACTTTAATGAATGTTATTGTATGTGAAGCCCAGCTGCAGTAAAGACGACAACAAACCGTAACAACAGAGGTGCAACATGCACTAACTGAAAACAATATCCCATAAAACACAGGTGGAAAAAATGCTACTTAAATACGATCTCCAATTAGAGACAACGATAGCCAGCTGCCTCTAATAGGGAATCATACCAAACACCAACATAGAAAAACTAAACTAGAACCCCACATAGAAAATAATAACTAGAAAACCCCCCAGTCACGCCCTGACCTACTATACCATAGAAAAACAAAGGCTCTCTTTGGTCAGGGCGTGACAATCTGCAGTGATTCCGTCGCTACTCTCCTCGCAGCCTGATTGGACAGTAAGTAATGTGATACCTCTTCACTTCCTGCTCTTACATGAAGTCATTAAGTGGATCTTACTTATTACATTCTACACAGAGAGGTTTGAATGTGGAGCATTGTAAAGTAGAATCTTTATTATCCCGGGGGGGCAATTCATTAAGCAAAGCATGATGGACACATTACATTAAATATACACAAAACTATATACACTGCTATACACTGAGTGTACAAAACTTTAGGTACACCTGCTATTTCCATGACATAGACTGACCAGGGGAATCCAGGTGCAAGCTATAATCCCTTATTGATGTCCCTTGTTAAATCCACTTCAGTCAGTGTAGATGAAGGGGAGGAGACAGGTGAAGGAAAGATGTTCAATCCATGAGACAGTTGAGACATGGGTTGTGTATGTGTTCCATTCAGAGGGTGAATGGGCAAGAGAAAATATTTAAGTGCCTTTGAACTGGGTATGGTAGTAGGTGCCAGGCGCACCGGTTTGTGTCAAGAACTGCAACGCTGCTGGGTTTTTTACGCTCAACAGTTTCTCGTGTGTATCAAGAATGGTCCTCCACCCAAAGGACATCCAGCCAACTTGACAACTATGGGAAGTATTGGAGTCAACATGGGCCAGCATCCATATGGAATGCTTTCAACACCTTGTAGAGTCCATGCCCATATGAATTGAGGCTGTTCAACTCATTATTAGGAAGGTGTTCTTAATGTTTTGTCCACTCAGTAAGTATACCTCTAAACCAGGCCTGTGTAATGTGTATGGGTGTATGGTTATGGTCGACACATCTTCCATCCACCATTCATTGGCTGTTGTAATTGAATGACAGGGATGTTCTCAAATCAGAGGCTTTGAGTGTGAATGTATCCATTCCAGCAAAGTGTAAACTTAGAGTAGGGATGTGAAGCAAGCGGGTGTAATCTTTTGTGCAATTCTAAACCAACCCCTACCCCCCTATCGCCTACACACCTAAATAGATCTGAAATGATTGAACAGCGAAGGTTCCACCTAGCCAACCAGACGGCAAGGCGATGTTATCATGCTTATATTAGTGGCGGCTGGTGGGAGGAGCTATAGGAGGACTGTCTCATTGTAATGGCTGCAATGGAATAAATGGAAGAGTCAAACATGTGGTTTCCATACGTTTAACGTGTTTCACTCCGTTCCATCAAGTGCAATCCAGCCATTACAATGAGCCCATCCTCCTATAGCTCATCCCACCAGCCTCCTCTGTCGTATACGCTATACCTATGAGTTCCTTTCAAATATTCAGTACGTTTGGTATTTATTAGGATCCCCATTAGCCGCTGCAAAAGCATCAGCTACTCTTCTTGGGGTCCACATGAAACATGACAAAATACATAGTACAGAACATTATTAGTCAAGGACTGAAATACGTACATTTAAAACATCCCACCTAACCTACATATCAGTATATACACACATCAGATGCTAAAAATAATAATATCTGGAAGAGAATGTGTGCCGTCTGAGGGTTACACAAGCTTGGTATTCATCCAAATCCATGGGCATACACAATCTGGTTCTTGTATGTCCATGCCTGCAGCTTTCCTTGTCTCATGCCTCCTGTGCACTCACTGGGACAGCCAGTTGAGTGCTGCTTCCCTCTCTAACTGTGTGTGCCTGGGGTGTGTGTGTGTGTGTGTGTGTGTGTGTGTGTGTGTGTGTGTGTGTGTGTGTGTGTGTGTGTGTGTGTGTGTGTGTGTGTGTGTGTGTGTGTGTGTGCGCGCATGCGTGTGTGTGTGTCTCTGCCCATCACTTTCACTCTTTCTATCGTTCCACTAACGCTGGCAGACGGTTACAATATAACTAAAATGGAAAGGTGAAATGTAGATGGATGTCAGACAGTAATTGTTGGGGTTTTGGCTGATGAAAAAGCAAGAAAGCTGAGGAAGCTGACGCCTTCGATTCCTACTGTAGATGTAAGTTTCACTTGATCTTCATTCATGATAGTAGGGAACATGTTTATTTGGAGCAAGGAACACATTCAATCAAACCTGCCCTGCGGAAAGTAGGACATGGCCCCTGTGCTGCCATATCCTGTATTTTCACTAACAATAAAGTTGTGTTGAATGTAGTTGATTTTTCATTTAATGGAATTATACTCTTTCATTTCACCCCCCAAAATGGTCTAAATAATCAAATAATATATTGTGTTTAATACTGAAGTGATTACTCTTTCCAGAAAGCTATTTGATTGAATTCCAGCGCGAATCTCCCTACAGATGACCATTCAGCAAGTATTCCATTCCGTCGTTCTGGAGTCAGTGTATCAGAATGAACATAGTCCAGTTGATCTTCATAGACAACCCATCAAGTCCCAGACAACTCCACTCGCCTTGCCCTGTGGCTGAGCAAAACTAACCGTACTACAAGTCTAATGACCTGAATGTGTTCTTCAGAGAGCTCTGCTGCATCCTTAAATTGAGCTAACGCATCTCTGACCTTCATATGGGGTCCGGCAGTCCCTGTGAATTAGGGACGCCCCAAACGCCGCCCACCATTTATGTGTCACACCGTAGCCCTGGGAAATGGAGCAGCGCCTTCTCCATGTCATCAGGCGGGGACGCGGGGTGGTGGATGCACTTTGCCTTCCTCGTCCGCCGTCCATGTTGTAAGGGATCTTGTGAAGTTGGTAAGTCAATGTGAATGTTGGGCTGAGCCGTTTGAATGTAAACAGGTCTCATATGCTAGGATGGATCCAGCGACACATGTTGAATATCTGTGGCTCAGTGTTGTATTGAAGTAGAGACTCAATAAAAGTGTTGAAGAAATGAATAGTCTGTTGGAACTGTTGGATGTCTTCCAAAATGTTAAATGGTTGCCGTTAACGACTGTGTATTTGTTTGAAGGATATGCCAACTTCACTCTCTATGTACTTCCATTGACTGCATTAAACTTCTTGCCAAAAGTAGAGGCAGATGGAAATCTGTGTGGCTAAACCTGTATTTTTCCACCATAGTATTCTGTGAGCGCTACATTTCTGGATTACAGCGCTAATGTAGATCGTCCTCAATTCTGTTGTTATCGTCACTGTACAGCTGTTGATATAGTATCTCCTTCCTATTCACAACACATTAAAAACATGTAGATTAAGATAACCTCTTCATACATCAGGGACAGAGCAGAGAGGTTGGCAAATAAAGGTGCCACATGACTTGGTACATGTAAGCAAAGCAGCTGGAGAGAAGTCAGACTGCAGCATAAATGCATCATCATATTTACAATATGGTGCAGGCTGTACATAGATATGCATGTACTGTACCTGGGTAGCAGGGTTGGGGGTCAATTCCATTTCACTTCAATTTCGGTAGAATCAATTCAGGAAGTGTCCCCTTGTCTCCTTTCAGTCGTCTGCACTGATGTGGAAGAGTGGTAGTGGTGAATGATATTCTTTGTTTTCAGATTAGTGCAAATGAAATAGAGTTGACAAGGAGAGGACGCCAGTTAAGACTATTGAGATGTAGCCTCTACATTTTGTATTCATAGATGATCCTCCATAGCCTACTTTCTCACATTGCAACTGTGGGTGACTAGAGCCCTCCAGAGGTCATTTGCAGAACTGCACCTCTGCTGCTTTGGGCCAGCAGTAGCACAACAATCTGGAGTATAGAAACCAAAATCAAGGCTTTGTTCTTAATCCATTTGAAAGCAATGGGATGCGAAATTTCAAAAAGATTCCCCAGGTTCCTTAAAAGCATCAGATCAGATCCATCCGGTCACACTTACAAAATGATGTCGTTCCAGTCCCGAGGAGAAGTTGTGCCCGTTGAAACATCAATTCTATCCAGTTAGGCGCCATTGAATTTGTCACTCAGTGCCAAGACATTAGATGCATTGACCCCTGTGCCCACAGTGCTGAAGCAGAGAGGCCATAACGTTTCACATCACAAGGTGAGTTTACTGTCAAATGCACATTGAGTCTTGAATATCCTCTAATTATTACCAGTCTTTGAAGATCAGAAATGGCAAAGTTGGTGCCATGCGCTGGCGTACCACACACCCCACGGGCTCTGGGAGCATATGAACATAAACCATGGCAACAAAACATTTGAATGAAAGGAAATGAGTTGTAAAACTTCAACATCTTCTTTCAGCCATAAGGCAAAATGTGAAGAATAGCAGAAAATGTACTTTAGAAATGTGTGAAACTGTGGTAGCCCACTGGTGCCCTTCCACCCATTTCAACCAGGTTCGGATGAAAAATAACCAATTTATGCAAACACTGATGGGAATGAGCTAGTTGTTGTTGTCCCTCGTGCTTTAGGTGGAAATCTACTGCCTTCCATGTATCCCCTCCATGTGTGCGGTTTCAATCACTTCCAGATGGAGATTGACGCAACAATAGCGAATGTCCAAGTCATGTTGCAAGAGGAGGCGGGTGCCTGTGCTGACTCTGCACAAAACAATCCTCAATTGTATGATAATGAATAAAAGCTGTCCATCTTTTTGGGAGAAATGGTCATTCACTGGTCAGTATGTATAAAGTGTAAATAGTGTTCGCTCAGGTAGCCTATTAGTCTACTAATGTTTAGTAGTTCACTATTTATAAAACACCTTATATATTATCTTATTAATCATTAATAAATCAGGTAAAAAAGCCTACTAGAATTTACAACTGTAGGCGTAATAATTCATAAATGGTGAGAAAAGCTTTAGAAATGCCTTGTCAAAAACAATTTTAAGTAAACTCTAATCTGTAAACTCCCAATAAGAGTAGGTGGATTCCTGTTAGCAGTTAGTCCCTACGTTAAATTGAGTTCTTATGTTCATGCTAGCCCACCCCCACAGTGGACTAAATGTCCTCACTGCATTACCAGTGATGCACCAATCCTCGTTCCATGGAACCTAAAGACTCACCATCCGCTCTGAGAACAAATTGGAAAAATAACTGCCATAAAACACTGATTTATCAAAGGGTAACTGTCTAAAAAATTGAAAGGACCCTGAACAGCTTCTATCCCCAAGCCATAAGACTTCTGAACAAGACTGCTAAATAGCTCATCAAATGGCTTCCCAGACTACCTGTCCTGCACTGTCCTGCACTGCACTGAGTCTATGCACACACACCCACGCACGCACGCACACACACACACACACACACACACACACACACACACACACACACACACACACACACACACACACACACACACACACACACACACACACACACACACACACACACACACACACACACATATAACATGGACACACATGCATACTGATGCCACAAACACATGCTAACACACACACACACACACACACGCACACACACACACACACACACACACACACACACATTTTCACACTCACCACATACGCTACTGCTATTGTCTATTATCTATCCTGTTGCCTAGTCACTTCAACCCTACTTATATGTACATACTCCCTGTATATAGCCATGTTATATTCTACTCCCTATATATAGTCATGTTATTTTCTACTCCCTATATATAGCCATGTTATATTCTACTCCCTGTATATAGCCATGTTATATTCTACTCCCTATATATATAGCCATGTTATATTCTACTCCCTATATATAGTCATGTTATTTTCTACTCCCTATATATAGCCATGTTATATTCTACTCCCTGTATATAGCCATGTTATATTCTACTCCCTATACATAGTCATGTTATATTCTACTCCCTGTATATATATATAGCCATGTTATATTCTACTCCCTATATATAGCCATGTTATATTCTACTCCCTGTATATAGCCATGTTATATTCTACTCCCTATACATAGTCATGTTATATTCTACTCCCTGTATATATATATAGCCATGTTATTTCCTACTCCCTATATATATATATGGTCATGTTATTTCCTACTCCCTGTATATAGCCATGTTATTTTCTACTCCCTATATATAGCCATGTTATATTCTACTCCCTATATATATATATGGTCATGTTATTTCCTACTCCCTATATATAGCCATGTTATATTCTACTCCCTATATATAGCCATGTTATTTTCTACTCCCTATATATAGCCATGTTATATTCTACTCCCTATACATAGTCATGTTATATTCTACTCCCTGTATATATATATAGCCATGTTATATTCTACTCCCTATATATAGCCATGTTATATTCTACTCCCTGTATATAGCCATGTTATATTCTACTCCCTATATATATATATAGCCATGTTATATTCTACTCCCTATATATAGCCATGTTATTTTCTACTCCCTATATATAGCCATGTTATATTCTACTCCCTATACATAGTCATGTTATATTCTACTCCCTGTATATATATATAGCCATGTTATATTCTACTCCCTAAACTGAACCACTGTATCAGCAAAACATTTACATAATGTACTGACAAATCATATTAAAAAAATAATCACTCTAAAATGGTTAAATATTATTATTATTATTGTTATATTCTACTCCCTGTATATAGCCATGTTATATTCTACTCCCTATACATAGTCATGTTATATTCTACTCCCTGTATATATATATAGCCATGTTATTTCCTACTCCCTATATATATATATGGTCATGTTATTCTCTACTCCCTATATATAGCCATGTTATATTCTACTCCCTGTATATATATATAGCCATGTTATTTCCTACTCCCTGTATATATATATAGCCATGTTATTCTCTACTCCCTATATATAGCCATGTTATATTCTACTCCCTATATATAGCCATGTTATATTCTACTCCCTATATATAGCCATGTTATATTCTACTCCCTATATATAGCCATGTTATTTCCTACTCCCTGTATATATATATATAGTCATGTTATTTTCTACTCCCTATATATAGCCATGTTATTCTCTACTCCCTATATATAGCCATGTTATATTCTACTCCCTATATATAGCCATGTTATATTCTACTCCCTATATATAGTCATGTTATTCTCTACTCCCTATATATAGTCATGTTATTTCCTACTCCCTGTATATAGTCATGTTATTTCCTACTCCCTATATATAGCCATGTTATATTCTACTCCCTATATATATCCATGTTATATTCTACTCCCTATATATATATATAGCCATGTTATATTCTACTCCCTATATATATATAGCCATGTTATTTCCTACTCCCTATATATAGTCATGTTATATTCTACTCCCTATATATAGCCATGTTATATTCTACTCCCTATATATAGTCATGTTATATTCTACTCCCTATATATATATATAGCCATGTTATATTCTACTCCCTATATATATATAGCCATGTTATTTCCTACTCCCTATATATAGTCATGTTATATTCTACTCCCTATATATAGCCATGTTATATTCTACTCCCTATATATAGCCATGTTATATTCTACTCCCTATATATAGTCATGTTATATTCTACTCCCTATATATAGCCATGTTATTTCCTACTCCCTATATATAGCCATGTTATATTCTACTCCCTATATATAGCCATGTTATATTCTACTCCCTATATATAGCCATGTTATATTCTACTCCCTATATATAGCCATGTTATTTCCTACTCCCTATATATAGTAATGTTATTTCCTACTCCCTATATATAGCCATGTTATTTCCTACTCCCTATATATAGTCATGTTATTTTCTACTCCTTATAAAGTTTCCCTAGACTTTTTCGTTATTTTGTTAGTTTACAGCCTTATTCTAAAATGGATTATATCGTTATTTCCCTCATCAATCTCTATACAATACCCCATAATGATAAAGAAAAACAGTTTGAGATTTTTTAACATTTATAAAATGTTTCTCATCGTCTGAGAGTCTTTGAGTGCCTTTTTGTAAACTCCAAGCGGGCTGTCATGTGCTTTTTACTGAGGAGTGACTTCCGTCTGGCCACTCTACCATAAAGGCCTGATTGGTGGAGTGCTGCAGAGATGGTTGTCCTTCTGGATCGTTCTTCCATCTCCACAAAGAAACTCTAGTGCTCTGTCAGAGCGACCATTGGGTCTTGGTCACCTCACTGACCAAGGCTCTTCTCCCCTGATTGCTCAGTTTGGCCGGGCGGTCAGCTTTAGGAAGAGTCTTGGGGGTTCCAAACTTCTTCCATTAAGAATGATGGAGGCCACTGTGTTCTTGGGGACCTTCAATGCTTTAAAAAAAAAAAGGGCCCCAGGAAGAGTAGCTGTTGCCTTGGCAGGAACTAATGGGGATCCCTAATAAATACAAATGCTGCAGACATGTTTAGGTATCCTTCCCCAGATCTTTGCCTCAACAAAATTCTGTCTCTGAGCTCTATGGACAATTCATTCGACCTCATGGCTTGGTTTTTTGCACTGACATGCACTTTTTTTATACATTAGTAAACATTCTAAAAACCTGTTTTTGCTTTGTCATTATGGGGTATTGTGTGGATAGCTGAGGATTCTTTTTATTTAATCAACTTTAGAATGTAACAAAGTGTGGACAAGGTCAAGGGATATTTTCCAAAGGTACCGTATAGCCATGTTATTTTTATTCATTATATTTCTATTCGTTATTTTCAGCGTATTTATTTGTATTGTCACTGTTTCTATTTGTATTTTAACTTCTGGTTCTTTAGATTTGCATTGTTGGAAAATAACCCCTAAGTAAGCATTTTACTGTCGTCTACAAAGTCTGTGACAAAATTTGATTTGAATTGAAACTCAAATTGCTCTCCCCGGGTCTATTGCTTTAAACCGGCCTATTCCTGTTAAAAGTCTGGAGTTAAGCCAAGTCCCTGTGCTCGTGCTAACCCACCACCTCATTATTAACAACACTATGCAGTTCTTGTTTAGTCATCTAGCCTAAATCAGCTGGAGGTATTTTTAAACAGCTTCATGACATTTTAATCCATCAATTA
Source organism: Oncorhynchus clarkii lewisi (assembly GCF_045791955.1). Lineage (NCBI taxonomy): Eukaryota > Metazoa > Chordata > Actinopteri > Salmoniformes > Salmonidae > Oncorhynchus > Oncorhynchus clarkii. The sequence continues at coordinate 7,310,540 of NC_092167.1, forward strand.
AAAGTAGGGATGTGAAAACCCGGCTTATATTAGGCCTGTGTGTGTCCCAAGTCCAACCTACCTCATCACAAAATAATGCACCTTTGGTCTCATTAAAACCAGTTGTTCCTGTGCTGTAACCAGGGGGATCAATAACGCTACTGGTCATTAGATACATATGGAGATTGCATATGCAAATTCTTATGATACATGACAAATGGTGAATGCTATGCAACATTCTTAGAGTGCAGATTCTTAGAAGTACACATGTGAATTATTAGTAGGGAAAGATGGGTGAAGGTATGTAGCTACCCCACAGAGAAAGAGGGGTGAGGGTATGTAGCTACCCCACAGAGAAATAGGGGTGAAGGTATGTAGCTACACCACAGAGAAAGAGGGGTGAAGGTATGTAGCTACCCCCACAGAGAAATAGGGGTGAAGGTATGTAACTACTCCACAGAAAAAGAGGGGTGAGGGTATGTAGCTACCCCACAGAGAAATAGGGGTGATGGTATGTAGCTACACCACAGAGAAAGAGGGGTGAGGGTATGTAGCTACACCACAGAGAAAGAGGGGTGAGGGTATGTAGCTACACCACAGAGAAAGAGGGGTGAAGGTATGTAGCTACCCCCACAGAGAAATAGGGGTGAAAGTATGTAGCTACACCACAGAGAAAGAGGGGTGAAGGTACCGTATGTAGCTATACCACAGAGAAAGGGGGGTGAAGGTACAGTATGTAGCTATCCCACAGAAAAAAGAGTTGTGAAGGTATGTAGCTACACCACAGAGAAAGAGGGGTGAAGGTACAGTATGTAGCTACACCACAGAGAAAGAGGGGTGAAGGTACAGTATGTAGCTATCCCACAGAGAAAGAGGGGTGAAGGTACAATATGTAGCTACACCACAGAGAAATAGGGGTGAAAGTACAGTATGTAGCTATCCCACAGAGAAAGAGGGGTGAAGGTACAGTATGTAGCTACACCACAGAGAAATAGGGGTGAAGATACAGTATGTAGCTATCCCACAGAAACAGAGGGGGGAAGGTATGTAGCTACCTCATGTGGAAAATGATTCCTCACACACAATGTTAGTCCAGTGAAGTGGGGAAAAAGGGGGGGGGAAGTGAGAAGGGTTTACATTTTAATGGGCGGTACTGTATGTCATATCAGCTTGACTTTACTGGAAATGGCTTGAGCATATATTACCATAAATGATGTAACATCATTATCAGGCCAAGTTTGTGAATGGAAAAAGCCCCCCTTTCTCCATCTTCTCTTGTTTAACTTTATCCATCTCCCTCCCTGCAACTCCTTTATCCATCCTTCTCTCCTTCCCTCCAACTCCTTTATCCATCCATCCCTCTCTCTTTCCCTCCCTCCAACTCTTTTATCCATCCCTCCCTCCAACTCCTTTATCCATCCCTCTCTCCTTCCCTCCTTGCAACTGCTTTTATCCATCCCTCTCTCTCCCTCTCCCTCCCTCCTTGCAACTGCTTTATCCATCCATCCCTCTCTCTCCCTCTCCCTCCCTCCTTGCAACTCTTTTATCCACCCCGCCCGCCCTCCCTCCCTCCAACTCCTTTATCCATCCCTGTCTCCTTCCCTCCAACTCCTTTGTCCATCGCTCCCTCCAACTCCTTTATCCAACCCTCTCTCCTTCCCTCCAACTCCTTTGTCACACCCTCCCTCCCTCCAACTCCCTTATTTATCCCTCTCTCCCTCCAACTCCTTTATCCTTCCCTCTCTCCCTCCCTCCAACTCCTTTATCCTTCCCTCTCTCCTTCCCCCCAACTCCCGTATCCATCCCTCTCTCTCTCCCTCCAACTCCTTTATCCATCCCTCTAACTCCTTTATCCATCCCTCTCTCTCTCCCTCCAACTCCTTTATCCATCCCTCTCTCCTTCCATCCAACTCCTTTATCCATCCATGCCCCTCTCCCTCCCGCCAACTCCTTTATCCATCCTTCTCCTCCTTCCCTCCAACTCCTTTATCCATCACTCTCTCCTTCCATCCAACTCCTTTATCCATCCATCCCCCTCTCCAACTCCTTTATCCATCCCTCTTCCCTTCCCTCCAACTCCTTTATCCATCACTCTCTCCTTCCATCCAACTCCTTTATCCATCCATCCCCCTCTCCAACTCCTTTATCCATCCCTCTTCCCTTCCCTCCAACTTCTTTATCAATCCCTCTCTCCTTCCCTCCAACTTCTTTATCCATCCCTCTTTACTTCCCTCCAACTTCTTTATCCATCCCTCACTACTTTCCCCCAAACTCCTTTCTCCCTTACTTACACCCCCCCCCCCCCCCCCCCCCCCCCCATATTTCCCTTTCTTTAATCAAACACAGTGCAGCCTTCCCACTGGACAACATGTATTATGTCCCAGTCACGTCTGCTGCATCAGCCATTTCTCACACATAACTGGGTCCCGCTGTGGCGTGAATGTGTCTGTAAACAGTGGATTGTTAGACGGCGTGCCAGCCCGAATTACTGTAACACACAACCGGCTTCCAACACTGGCCTATTACTCAGCCAGTTCCCCCCTTCCCCAAACCACACACACACACACACACACACACACACACACACACACACACACACACACACACACACACACACACACACACACACACACACACACACACACACAGATATATTTTTTTAGGGCAGCTGCCATCAATTAAAGCAACGGAAGTCACATGCTGCTGCGTATTCACTGAGAATCAAGCACCAATTAGTGATGCACACACAGCACGTACAGTGCAGGTCACATGGAGTTTTACTCATAGGGAAGCAGTTGCGCAATTGTGCCCCAGAGACGTGCTCCGGGGACGAAGAGCTTGGGTGTTGTGGGGACAGAGCATGTGTTTAATCTGTGACACCTGGTGAGCATATGGAGGCAGAGGAAACTTTAGAGTGCTTGGTACGGAGCATCCATTGGCCCATTGGGCCATCAAGCAGAGGAAGTATTATCCTGATGAGGATGCTCTGAGAACATACAGCCATAAACCTGGCTTCCCTAGTCTAACTCCATGTCAGCCTTGATAACGGGGGAATTCCAGATTCGCTTTTTAGATTATCCGAGAAACGGAGAAGCACTTAGCATCCACATGAACAATCTTCTGAGATGTGCAGCAGAAAAGAAGATGACATGGAACCACCATTTAGCCTCTTTGTCCGCTGTGGACAATCCTCTTCTAATCTACAGTACATCAATGGAAACCAGTGGCTTCCAGCTAACCAATTAAATTCAAGTGAGAAACAGACAGCAGAAGACGCAGAGACCCACGTAGAGTGTGAGTTGTGCATTAGAACATGACATTGCAGCACAGACACTCAAGATTGCTGGGCTGCAAAATCATAACAATCCAGAATGCCTCCAGCATGCCAAATAGCCATGAAAACTCACAACACACACACAAACACAACGTTTAAACAGACTTTCACTAATCCAGCTTTTGGGTCTGTTTGCTGGTGAGCTGTTGTTGAACTCACCTTCTAGACACAGGAAGTTCCAGATAATAACAGGTTTTAATAACGGGTTTTAATAACAGGTTTTAGTAACTGGTTGGCACTCCGTTTAAATGGTCCCTCGTCGGTATGGCTGGCCCATTGACGTATGCTGTCATGTGCTTTGCTGTCATTGGCTGATGGGGTTGAGAATGCCTGGAAGTACCTAGAAAATAGAAATACCTCAAGTCTCAGTAATCCTGAACAGAGACCCAGAGGCTGCATCAATCAGTCAGTTACTTAAACACAGACATGGACACGGACACACACTCACACACACACACACACAGAAACAAAAAAAACAGCCAAAGACATGTACACGTGCACTCACAGAGACACCCAGGCATTGACAAGTGCAAACACAGACACACGTACACGAACTCAAACACAAACACACTGCAAGTGCACACAAACACACATTATGCATAAACACACACCTGTACGTGTCACAGCCAGGATCTGAACCCAGGTCGCCCATGGGAGATACCAATGTCTTATTCAGTAGACCAAGAGGAAATGTCCTATTGCGGCTGGAAGGTTTCAACAGGTATACACACACAGTACAGCACAACCTAGAGCTGAACCAACAGCTGAGACTAACTAATGAACAGATGAAGTACACCACAACCCAGAGAGCTGAACCAACAGCTGAGACTAACTAATGAACAGATGAAGTACACCACAACCCAGAGAGCTGAACCAACAGCTGAGACTAACTAATGAACACATAGAGCTTTGATCTGAAATGATTTTCCACCCTGAAGCAAATTAACATTTCTTTAAATCAGGGGTGTTAAACTCAGTCCATGGAGGGCCTAGTGTCAGCTGGTTTCTGTTTTTTCCTTTCAATTAAGACCTAGACAACCAGGTGAGGGGAGATCCTTACTAATCATTGACCTTAATTCATCAATCAAGTACAGGGGAGGGGAGAAAACCCACATACACTCAGCCCTCAGTGGAATGAGTTTGACACATGCTTTAAATGGTTCTGTCTTATTTAATTGTCATAAACAAATATGCAAGAATGTTTTTTTTGGTAGCAACATTACAGCACACAATAAATAGGCAATGTATTACTGTGGTAACTAGTTGTGATAACTTGCGGTTTCTCATAATTACCCTGGTAATAGATAAGTAACTACATCACAAAAACACAACAAATGAGGAATGACATTTCACATGAATTAAATTAAATCATGGCTGGAAAATGCAGTTGACCCTATATCAGTAGTATTATCATTAGGTTATTAATCAAATCCAATTTTATTGGTGTCACGATCGTCTAAATGATTGGACCAAGGCGCAGCGTGCGTAGAGTTCCACATATTTTAATTTATAGAAACTCACCAAATAAAACAAACAAGCACAAATGAAACGTGAAGCTACTGGTGTGCACACAGGCAACTATCTGTAGACAAGATCCCACCAAGCACAATGAGGAAATGGCTGCCTAAATATGATCCCCAATCAGAGACAACGATAAACAGCTGACTCTGATTGGGAACCATACCAGGCCAACATAAACCAGTAATCACCTAGATGAACCACCCTAGTCACTATCACGCCCCAACCAACAGTACCCCCCCCCCACCCCCCCCAAGGTACGGACTCCGACCGCAAAACCTGACTCAATAGGGGAGGGTTCGGGTGGGCGTCCACCATCGGGGGGCGGCTCCGGTGCGGGACGAAGTACCCACTCCGCTAGCAGATACGACATCTTCCTCCATGGCTGCTCTGGTGCGGGGATCGTCGCAGGAGGAACCGGACCGTAGATCGTCGCAGGAGGCTCTGGACTGAGAACCCCTGCTGAAGGCTCTGGACCTCCGACCGTCACTGTAGGCTCTGGACCGCCGACAGTCACTGGAGGCTCAGGACCGCCGACCGTCTCAGGAAGTTCCGGACTGTAGCCCGTCTCAGGAGGTTCCGGACTGTAGACCGTCTCAGAAGGTTCCGGACTGTAGGCCGTCTCAGAAGGTTCCAGACTGTAGACCATCTCAGAAGGTTCCGGACTGTAGACCTTCTCAGGAGGTTCCGGACTGTAGACCGTCTCAAGAGGTTCTGGACTGTAGACCGTCTCAGGAGGTTCTGGACTGTGGACCGTCTCAGGAGGTTCCGGACTGTGGCCCGTCATTGGAGGCCCGGACTGTGGCTCGGGTGGTTGACGTCCTTGGTGATCTTTTTGGCCATCCTGTGACATCGGGTACTGTAGGTGTCCTGGAGGGCAGGTAGTTTGCCCCTGATGGGTTGGGCAGGCCGCACCACCCTCAAGAGAGTCCTGTGGTTGCGGGTAGTGCAGTTGCATCCATTTTCTGATAGAAGGTGTGAGAGAATATGCTATACAGTAGCAAACAAACTCATCATTTTAAAGCTTAAGGCTAATGGGTTTCAAAGCTGCAGTCAGCATTATTTGTATTTTCTTAAGAGAAGTAGCTAGCTAACTAGCTACTAATAGTAATGCAATCAGCCAACTATGGCAGTTTCTTTCAATTCTATGAAAATAATACTGGCAAAATTACATTTTACTAGACTGTCACAAAAAACACTGAATCAGCTTCAGGTTCCCAGGATGCCCATGTGAAAGGTGAAAGGTTAACATTCACTAGTTCTGGTGATTTACTTTGCACATTGCTGTAAGAAACAGTGCTGCATTGAGATACCAGTGACTTCAGTAAAGGAAAATGCATCCTTCGGTTGATTATAGTCTTTGGGACTATAGTGCCCTTTCATTTTTCATCTTCTAAATTGTGCACCACGTGTCACAGTTTAATCCACAATTCAATTCCATTTCACTGCTAAATTACACAATTACCTATGGCAATAAATGTATTTTTATTGAAATTTGAATTATGGAAATTGATCAAAAAACTCAACTTAAAACATGAACTGGCTGTCTGGACATGAGCTTAACATTTCACCGTGCAGTGTGTTGGTTCTTCAGGGAGCATAAATACATGTAGGTGAATGTCCTGACCTGCACCATGACGGGCTGGGTGTGTCTGGGCCCATGGGCTGGGTCCGGATGGAGGAAGAAGGTGGGGGTTAGGGGGGGTAGGAGGAGAGGAGCTGCCCAGGACCTGGGGGTGACACAGTGATGATGATTCACGCAGGCTGTGAGTCAACCGGACAGGGCTCCAACCAACAGCTATAAAGCCAGGGAACCATGCATGGAGGCATGGATGTTTCTGGTTATCACACATCCACCACAGCCTCACAACCACCAGGTAAGACTTGACTTCAGCACTGACTGGGGGTGACGGGGATAGAGCTCTAAGGGACAGATGTGGATGAGGAGAGAGGACATGAGATTCTGAAGACGAGTATGTACATTTGAGTGGCATGACAGCTCAACGTTAAGTTTTTGCATTCAACTTTAGACATATTCAGTCATTTTGTTTTTCATGATTTCACAGATTATTTATGATTTTTACATGAACGCAAATGTAATAATTTCAACATTGTAAAGCACATTTTCTGTGCAGCATCTTTGTTGTGGTGAAAAAACTTAATTGACTTTAACCATGTTTTGAGGCTATATACTGTGTGTTTACATGTACGTTATTTTCGAACATGAGTAAAACAAGCTTATATTTTGGGTTCTGATGAGGTACAACAGTTGGACTAATGTATTTCAAAGCTACATTCTTCAATGGGTACATATCATTAATTTATTGCAACTACGGATTGCCCCTTTAAATTGTATGACTTAGTCTATTTTGAAAAACCGTCTGCTAAATCTTATATCTTATTTTATTACCATATACTAAATAGCGTGGTATTTGTATTGTTCTCCAGATAAAACAAGATGCATGTCTCTGTGGTCCTTCTCTGCCTGGGCCTGGTGGTGTCTGTGTCTGTGTGTCACCCTCAACGCGGTCGGCCCCTCAACGGGGACGTCCAGATGAGGAACAACATCAAGTTGCTGGCCATGATCACTTTGGTCCACATAAAGAATTATCTGACCGAGGTACCCCACACACCTCTTACTCAGCTACTCTGTATTCGTGATACGAAGTCAAAGTATTCTGTGGTCAACGGACATGAGTAGGATCAATTTGTTCAATAGAAATATTGTTGGGTGTACTACAGACCTTCGCTTAATAGCAATGTGTGGGCGCATGTGTATGTGTATGTATGAGTCAAACATGACTGTGGTTAAAGAAAACATGAGGGTTTTATTTTACTGACTGACTCGCTCAGGATAGTATCATGCAAAGTCTACTGATTAAAATGTCCATAAAACTATTTTATATTTAACAAATGCAAAGAAAAGAAAAACAAATATACAAATCCCTCTACTCTCCCTCCATTACCTCAGTTCAACGTTCCCCCGGAGATGGAGTTCCACCCCATGAACCCCCCCATCGAGGGCCTGGCCTCCATCTGGGTCCACCTGGGGGGCCTGGAGGAGAGTCTGCAAGACAGCAGGTGTGGTCAGGTGTATGAAGACTTGTCCAGCATGCGGGGGTGGGTGCACTCTTTGTCCCAGGCCCTGGGCTGCCCTGATCTGGCCAAGCCTGGTGGAGAGGCCCTGAAGACGGTCTATCAGAGCCTGGTGGAGGGGCAGAGGTACATGGAGAAGATCAGTCTCAACCTGGACAAGCTCAAGATCTGCTGAGAACCCACGCACGTGCACAGGAGCAGTCAGGCAGCCGGATAACCAGGCACACACAGATGCATAGTTTCTACACACCACACACAATGTTATTCTAAATTATGTTTTTTATATACGTTTTGTTCTCTTAATGTATTTTTGTCTCATCATTATTATGAATATATTGTTATTCTGTTCATAACTATTAATGATTATTTGTTATAATAATATTTAATGCTTAAAAAGTCATATTTAAAGTTTATTGTTGTACCACTGATAGCTCTTCATGCTCTTTTTGACAGAGGTGCAATACATTTATCTAATGAGTTGAAGCTTTTGTGGCACTGAAGAATGAACAGTTGTAAAAAGGTTTTATATTTGAAACGGAGGGCTCAGACCAGGGCTCTCCAACCCTGTGAAAACCGACAGGTGGGTAGCTTTCCAGGAACAGGGTTGGAGAGCCCTGGTCTAGGTCAATATGTGTTTTAATTTGGCCTAATGTGTTTTAGGGATGCTATTTTTAAATGAAATAATTCAGCTTCTGTATTGTTACCTAGAGCTTTTAATTTGGCCTAATGTGTTTTAACACCATGTGTTGTTTTTGTAATTTTTCAATAAATGATTTTGAAACGAGAGCAAAAGTACCCTATCCCTTAAAAAAAAAACGTGAAAATGTAGGCCGATAAATTGTTGATTCTATAGCCTCAATTATCGGCAGCAATGATAGCCACTTTTATTCAAAAGTTAAATTAAAAAGTGGAACTAAAACTCAGCACTATCTTCTATACATGTTGTGTTGGTATTTCCTTATAAAAGCAAGCCACTAGCCAAGAGTAGCCCAGACTACAAATGAAAAGATTAAATCATGGATCAGTTTTGTAGGTAGTGAACTGTTCCCAAATTGGTCACTTTTCCCATTGTCATGTTTAAATAGGCCTAGATATCAAAGTGAAAACCGTCCTTGAAAGTAAATGAAAACAGTGGGTGGACCCGAGACAAACTGTTAGGCAACCTTTCCTATTTCCAGGCAAATCCTTTTTCAACAGAAATTAATCACATGCTACAGAACATATTTTAAGATGAGGTTTGAGCCGTTTCAACAGAGCTGCAACCACCACATTTCATATAGTCTGGGAACTTCAAAAAGCAACCTGGTCTCAGAGTATTTCGTATTATTTTGTACATAAATGCGAACCACTCCAATGAGTATCATATGTTACGTATATATTTGTGGATGTCCATCATTCATTTCATATGATATGTTACGAATGGCAATTCCGATGATATGTTTCGAATTTGCAAAACATTCAATATGTACCGAATTTGTCAAATGTACGTTACGAACTATGATATGTTACAAATTCAAATTTCTTGTGGCTAACGTTAGCTAGGTAGATAAGTTAGTAAGGCTAATGTTAGCTAGCTTGGTAACGTTGGCTAGGCTAGGGGTTAGGGTTAGGGGTTAGGGTTAACTTTAAGAGTTAGGTTAAAGGGTTAAAGTTATGGTTAGGGGAAGGGTTAGCTAACATGCTAAGTAGTTACAAAGTAGCTAAAACGTAGTAAGTAGATTACAAGTTGCTAATTAGCTAAACTGCTAAACTTGTCCGCAATAAGATTCACACACGCAACCTTTGGATTGCTATCCGTTCGCATTATACATAACATATTATACTATATTGAGTGTGCCAGATGTACTTTTTTTAAAGCGCAACATGAAACAATGTGAAATATTTTACTGAGCTACTGTTCATATAAGGAAATCAGTCAATTGAAATACATTCATTAGGCCCTAATCTATGGATTTCACATGACTGGGAATATAGACATGCATTTGTTGATCACAGATACCTTAAAAAATAAGGGAAGTGGATCATCAAACCAATCAATATCTGATGTGACCACCATTTGCCTCATGCAACGCAACACATCTCCTTCACATAGAGTTGATCAGGCTGTTGATTGTGGCCTGTGGAATGTTGTCTCACTCCTCATCAATCCCTGTGCAAAGTTATTGGATATTGGCAGGGAACTGGAACTCTCTGTCGTACAAGTCAATCCAGAGCATCCCAAACATGCTCAATGGATGTCTTGGCTGGTGAGTATGCAGGCCATGGAAAAACTGGTACATTTTCAGCTTCCAGGAATAGTGTACAGTGATTATTATTATTTGACCATGCTGGTAATTTATGAACATTTGAACATCTTGGCCATGCTCTGTTATAATCTCCACCTGGCACAGCCAGAAGAGGACTGGCCACCCCACATAGCCTGGTTCCTCTCTAGGTTTCTTCCTAGGTTTTGGCCTTTCTAGGGAGTTTTTCCTAGCCACAGTGCTTCTACACCTGCATTGCTTGCTGTTTGGGGTTTTATGCTGGGTTTCTGTACAGCACTTTGAGATATCAGCTATATAAATACATTTTATTTGATTTGTACAGACCCTTGGGGCTTGGGGCCGTGCATTATCATGCTGAAACATGATGAGATGGCGGCAGATGAATTGCAAAACAATGGGCCTCGGGGTCTGGTCATGGTATCTACGTGCATTTCCATTTATAAAATTCAATTTTTATCAGCTGTCTGGGTGGCTGGTCTCAGACGATCCCACAGGGGAAGAAGCCGGATGTGGAGCTCCTGGTTTGGTACGCCGGTTGGACGTACTGCCAAATTTTCTGAAATGACGTTGGAGGTGGTTTATGGTAGAGAAATTAATTATTAAATTATCTGGGAACAAGTCTGGTGGAATGCTTGTGTTGCTAGCTCCAACAGTGCAGTAACATCTAACAATTAATATATAACAATACACACAATCTAAAGTAAAGGAATGGAATTAAGAATATAGAAATATTTGGATGAGCAATGTCAGAGAAGCATAGACTAAGATACAGTAGAATAGGACAGAATACAGTACATTCATACAAAATGTGTAAACATTATTAAAGTGACTAGTGTTCCATTATTACATTGGCCAGTGATTTCAGGTCTATGTATATAGGGCAGCAGCCTCTAATGTTTTAGTGGTGGCTATTTACCAGTCTAATGGCCTTGAGATAGAAACTGCTTTTCAGTCTTTCAGTCCCAGCTGTGCACCTTCTTCACCACATTGTCTGTTTGGGTGGACCATTTCAGTTTGTCAGTGATGTGTACACCGAGGAGCTTGAAGCTTTCCACCTTCTCCACTGCGGTCCCATCGATGTGGATAAGGGGGTGCTCCCTCTGCTGTTTCCTGAAGTACACGATCAGTTCCTTAGTTTTGTTGATGTTGGGTGAGAGGTTATTTTCCTGGCACCACACTCCCAGGGCTCTCACCTCCTCCCTGTAGGCTGTCTCGTCATTGTTGGTAATCAGGCCTACTACTGCTGTGTCATCTGCAAACTTGAAGATTGAGTTGAAGGCGTGAGTGGCCATGCAGTCATGAATGAACAGGGAGTACAGGAGGGGGATGAGCACGCATCCTTGTGGGGCAGCAGTGTCAGTGAAGTGGAGATGTTGTTTCCTACCTTCACCCCCTAGGGCAGCCCATCAGGAAGTCCAGGACCCAGTTGTAAAGGGCGGGGTTCAGACCCAGGGCCTTGAGCTTAATGATGGCTTTGAAGGTACTATGGTGTTGAATGCTGAGCTGTAGTTAATGAACAGCATTCTTACATAGGTATTCCTCTTGTCCAGATGGGATAGTGTGCAGTGCGCTGGCGATTGCATCATCTGTGGATTTGTTGAGCGGGTAAGCAAATTGAAGCAGGTATTGGGTGTTAGATAAGGTAGATGTGATATGATCCTTGACTAGTCTCTCAAAGCACTTCATAATGACAGAAGTGAGTGCTATGGGGCGATAGTCATGTAGTTCAGTTACCTTAGCTTTCTTGGGAACAAGAACAATGGTGGACATCTTGAAGCATGTGGGGACAACAGACGGGGACAGGGAGAGATTGAATATGTCCTTAAACACTCAAGCCATCTGGTCTGCGCATGCTCTGAGGACGAGGCTTGGGATGCTGTTTAGGCTGGCAGCCTTGCAAGGGTTAATACGCTTAAATGTCTTACTCACATTGGCCACGGAGAAGGAGAGCCCACAGTCCTTGGTACGGGCTGCGTTGGTGGCACTGTATTATCCTCAAAGTGGGTGAAAAGGGTGTTTAGTTTGTCCGTAAGCAATACGTCGGTGTCTGTGAAGTGTCTGAGCCATTGATTTGCTACTCCACTTTGTCTCTATACTAACGTTTTGCCTGTTTGATTACCTTACGGAGGGAATATTTATGCTGTTTGTATTCGGCCATATTCTCAGTCCCCTTGCCATGGTTAAATGCGATTGTTTGCGCTTTCAGTTTTGCGCGAATACTGCCATCTATCCACAATTTCTGGTTAGAGTAGGTTTTAATAGTCACAGTGGGTACAATATCTCCTATACACTTCCTGATAAACTCAGTCACCGTATCAGTGTATTCGTCTATGTTGTTCTCGGACACTACCGGGAACATATCCCAGTCTGCGTGATCAAGACAATCTTGAAGCGTGGATTCCGATTGGTCAGACCAGCGTTGAATAGTCCTTAGCACGGGTACTTCCTGTTAGAGTTTCTGCCTATAGGAAGGGAGGAGCAAAATGGAGTCGTGGTCAGATTTGCCCAAGGGAGGGCGGGGGAGGGCCTTGTAGGCATACCCGAAGTAGCAGCGGTTGAGTGTTTTAGCAGTGTGAGTCGGCATCACTCTTAAAGCTGACACTATGTTTCCTTCAGAACTAAGCTACTGCATTGAGCAAGCAAATCATTTAATTTGATTTAACGACTGTGTCGTGTCTTTGGCTATGCCGGATTAAGTAATATGACATGCAATTCTATAAAATAATTTCTCCGTAATTACTATTACCTGATTGAGCTAATCATAATAATTAACTAGAGAGTCGGACACCACAAAATAATATTTTGTTACAGGAATTAAATTCCTTTATGTTTTATTTAACCAATTCAATTAAACACTCTGCCCACTCCTAAGAATTTGTAAGACCCTTATTTGCATAAAATGGACAGAGACCAGTCTCAAAATCAATCAGTAGCGTTAATTCTCGAGAGTACTGAACACGATACAATTTACCACAGGTTATAAACTGAAAATGACATCATTCGTTTTCGAACTGTCCCGTCTCTTCTCCACTCTGGTACAATGGCAGTATAGTTCTCCCACCAATTTAGATAATTTATGACCGAGCCAAGGTCTTCCTGTGTAGATAAGCATTCTAGCCAGTCTGACGATAAGGAACAGACAGTCATTGTTCTAATTCTTGATTATAATTACACACATTATATTCAGTACTAGGATTGAAATAAAATTCATACATCTATACAGCAACATAAAGGTATTCTGATTAGTCAGTCCTGATTGAAATGTATACATAATTAGTCATTATTGATAAAAAACATATTTATAGACCGGTTATCTTCCGAATAAACTCTTAAAGACCTAGTAATATTTTACATCAATAGCAGTCAATATTAATTGTCACCTTAATTCAGTCTCATCGGAAAGTTGTACATTTTTGGTTATCTACACGAACCCTGGCTAACAAGTTGAATCAGCAATACAAAATTGGGTATAATTATTTATTTACTAAATACCTAACTAATCACACAGAATTACACATACACATAATTAAATCATAACTTGATTACAAATTACGTCATAAAGGAAAACGTCCCTAGCGGTCGGAACAGATATGACAGCTTGTTACACAAAAGAAAAGGGTCTGGGTTTGAGTGAAAGAGCGGGAAGACTGAATATGAATATCTTATGCATTCTAAATTACCGCCCATTTGGAAAAGGAAAATGCAATAAATATTTACTCTGAGCTACGCTTCAGTAGGTTGGTGGTAGATGGAAGGCCGTGTTGCCAAACCGAGTCCTTTGTCCTTTGAAGAATGTCTCTGGTGGTCAATTGGATACGTTGTAGTAATGTCGTTGTGTGATAGACGGGATACTCTGTCTGTTCCTTCCTAGCCTACGTTTGCAGCTGCTGTTGTTAACTCAACGGCTAGGAAGTATCACTTATGTAGTGAATAAGAGTTCAAAGTTCATACCATTCGCAACCAAAGCTCACGCTGATGTTGGCTTCGTTCTGTAGTTATTATCTGAATCATTCTGAATCATCGGACCATCGTCCTCACGTCCTCGGAACAGGAGGTTATATTGTCGTCAAGGGCTTATATAGGAAGGGAGAAGAGGGCGTGTTTGAAAAGTTTTATAGCCCATGTCGCTTCACAGGGGCGGGCCACTGATTGAGCAGAGCCCTATTTTATGAAAACCCAAATCTCACATTTTAGAAGCTAAAATCACACTTCATCCCATCACAAATAATTTCATATTCAAACATTTAAATTGAACAACAATTGTGTGAATGTGTGAATCCGATAACTGTGAAGTGTAGACTTTCCACTGTAGAGTTTATGTCATCTTATCATTGATGAGAATGTCTCAGATGACAACCGAACTGACATCATATTCATTAAGTACCACCGCATATGTTCAATTGGTCAGATACCAGAATATAGTTCATTTCCCCCCACCTTCTGATGTTCCCAGAATCTCTATGTTAACCAAGGGTTTTGCAAATGTAACATCAGTAGGGTAGAGAGAGGAAAAAGTGGGGAAGAGGTATTTATGACTGTCATAAACCTAACCCCAGACCAACGTCATGACAACTGCAATAAATTGGTTAGAGATTCAGTTGTCAGTCTATCTAACTTGTGCAACCCTCAATTTCGTCCATATCCCTTCTTCCTCCACTAAAACCCCCCCTCTCTCCCAATTTGGACGAGTCTGTTTGAATGTTAAATGACGAGACAGAGGCATTGATGCGAGTAACCAGTCTTGTTCAGTACATTGCAATTCATCCCGGTATCTCAAGCACACCGGTAAAAACACTGCAGTTGCAGTAATTAACATTTACCAACAGATGGCATCACTGTGCCAACTTACACCCATAACATCTTCCCTTTAATAAAATAGGACATGAGGTGTCAATTCACTAACACAACAAACCTAGTAATAATTTCCAAAAATGAACAGTTTCGTGTTTTTTTTTTTTCTTTTTTTCAGGTATCAACTTAACACATTTTGATAGTCTCTTCACTTTTATTGTCTGTCAACAATCCCTATTGGGAAAGCTACAGATACAGTATTTTTGGTGGCTGGGACAGAAGCCCGCAGCGTGAAAAGACAGGGGGCTTTTCTGCGAGGACTGCGGGTTCCCGCACAGGCGTGTCACCTGACTGTCTAGGGGAGTATTGATGGGCGAGGGAGCGGCCAACCTGTGATCCCCTGGCTCTTCGCCCAGTGCCTCAGGCCCCATGTGACTTGCTGGGGTTCCGTCTTTTGTCGTGCCATCAGGGATCTATGACCATCAGGGTTCTGAGTAGGTGCTGGCTCAGTAATCCGAAGGTCAATCCTGTTGCGACGGTACAGTGATCCATTCACTTTGACAAAGTAGGAGTGTGGTGCAACTTTCTGTACACAGGATCCGAGTCTCCAGAGGCCCGTCCGGTCCCCTGGTAGTGGCTTCATTCGCACTGTTTCACCCACCCTGAGCTCAGATAAGTCTTTGATGATTTGTCGAAGATGAAAATGGAGACCTGTCTTCTGTGACCTAGCTTCACCAGCACGTCTGCCATCACAGATGGCTCCAGGAGAGTGTTGGCTACCGGCAGAGCTGCTTTTAAGCGCCGTGCCATGAGGCGCTGGGCAGGGCTGCATCCATGCCTTTTGTCGGGGTATTACACCACTGAAGGATTTCTTTCCAGGCATCTTTGCCCTCTCGCAGAGCTTTTTTGCAGAGGTTCTTTGAGATTTTGACTGCCGACTCCGCCTTCCCATTAGCTTTTGGGTGTCTTGGTGAGGTGACGTGCTCGAATTCCCATTCTGAATTCCCATTCTGAATTCCCATTCCAATTCTAAGAATTGGGGACCATTATCTGAAATTACCCTATCAGACTGGCCGTAGCGGGAAAACTGAGCCTTGCAGCGTTTGATCGTTGTCTCTGCTGAGAGGACAGGGAGGAGGTCAATCTCCCAGAAGTCTGAGTAATGATCAACTAACCAGCAGAAAGTCTTTGCCACTGTGCTGGAAGATATCTAGACTTACTATCTGCCAGGGGCGCATCGGTAGCTGATGACACGCACCTCAGAGCGAGTGAGGGGAGGAGGCACAGGACATACTGGACTGTGGAGGCGCACTGGAGGTCTGGAGAGTAGCGCTGGCACAACTACCGTCCTGGCTGGATGTTTATTTTCGCCCTGCAAATGCGGGGCGCTGGCACAGGACGCACTGGGCTGTGCAGACGCACCGGAGACACAGTACGCAGAGCCGGCGCAGGATATCCTGGTCCAAGGGGGCGTACTGGTGACCAGGAGCGCTGAGCCGGCACCATCCGTCCTGGCTGGATGCCCATTCTAGCCCAGCCGATGCGGGGAGCTGGAAAAGAGTGCACAGGGCTATGAATGCGCACTGGAGACACCATGCGCATTACTGCGTAACACGGTGCCTGACCAGTCACACACTCCCCACGGTAAGCACGGGGAGTTGGCTCAGGTCTAACCCCTGACTCCGCTAATGCCTCTCGGGCTTCCGTGCTAGCCGTGACCGCTCGTATCGTCGCCGTTCTTCTGTAGCTACCTCCGCCTGCTTCCATGGAAGGCGATCCTTTCTGGCCATGATTTCCTCCCACGTCCAGGATCCTTTACCGTCCAAAATCTCATCCCATGTTCATGATTTCTGCTCCTCCTGAACACGCTGCTTGGTCTTTTTGTTGTGGGATCTTCTGTCACGTTTGTTATAAGAATGTACGCATACCACGCTGCGCCTTGGTCCGATCCTTATAACGAACGTGACACACACACACTCAGGAAACAAAAACAAACACACAAAACAAACGTTATTTGGTTAGGAAAATCTTCCTTTCTTATACTTTAAAAGGAGTAATTTCTTCTCCGTCAAAATATTTTTTCATTACTCTATGTCATTTTTCCTTTTATACCCACATGGTAGTTCCTCCTATGCAAATTTCCATGTAGGTTTAAAATGTATAGTTGTTTTCCCAATCATAACCAACTGTTTTACCACTCCACTGATTTATTATTATTATAATAAAATGTATATTATTTCTAAATTAGGATCTCGTCCTGAAATGTCATCTCATGCATTTACATCTTATGATCGTAGACCATGTAATGTCATGAAATACCCCCAATTCTCTGTTCCAAACAGAGTCTCAGTCCCCAGACCTATTGTGCACAACCTGTTCCCAGATCAGGATTTTCTGAAAACTCCCAGAGCTTTCCCCCAATTGTAGGTTGTGTTTAAGAATATCAGTCTCACACTTAACTCTCTATTTCTTTGGGATGGCATATCCATCCAATGAAGCTCCCTGCTGGGTACGAGGCGGGTCCCTTTACTGTGTTAACCTTGGTCTCCCCGGGAATTATCAGCAAGTGGAAGTAACCATCCCATCCTCGTCGTCAAATTGTCATGGAAATTCTAACAAAAAGGAAGAGAGACTGTAGATTCTTCAAACAACAACTTTATTGTAAGATTTACTAAAATGGAGCAGTTCATTAACAATCACTCAATGGTGCAGAGTTAAGGGCCCAATGAATAGAGTTGCATTTCAGCTTTTATAGAAAAGTACAACCTCCTTATCTATTGTGCAGCTAGCAGATGTGTGGAAACAATGGATGGGTACATAGTTACACAACTAGTGATTATCGTTTCTTTGCACTATCTGCTGACACTGGGTATAGTCTGAATGATTAGATCATGATACTGCTAATCATGCTATTCTCTGTTCTCCTCAGTTTCCACACAATTGGGATCCTGTAGATACTGAGTAACAGGATGTGTCACATACTGTGGTTTCACCCAGTCTTATGACCAGTGGCGGATTTAGGCATTGCCAACATGGGCAGCCGCCCAGGGCGGCACCACGCCAGGGGCGGCATGGGGCTCCCGCACAAAAATAATAATAATTAAAATAGAAAACAAAAATAAATATCAGAATGGTGACATTTACACAAACTGCTTTTTATCGCTCATTTGCACGTCACGTCAATGATATCATGTCACCGTGTGGGACTGTGGGTCAATGATATCATGTCACCGTGTGGGACTGTGGGTCAATTAACCTTGTCGGACTGAACCCCCTGATTCTAGTTTGTGAGCTCGGCAGGCTACTGCCTGGGAAGGTCTCCCACTTAGAAGTACGAGTTGGGGAGGAGGCAGGTGAAGGTTGACCTCAGGTCTCCCCACTGGAAGCCCAAGGTAGGGGGAGCAGGGGGAATCTATCAAATAGCACACCTCTAACAGTACAGTACCAATGCAATTAGTTGTGCAATTTAGTTTGTGTGTGTCACGCCCTGACCATAGAGAGCCTTTTTATTCTCTATTTTGGTTAGGTCGGTGTGTGACTAGGGTGGTGATCTAGTGTGTGTATTTCTATGTTAGCCTGGTATGGTTCCCAATCAGAGGCAGCTGATTGGGGATTATATTTAGGCAGCCATTTTTCTACTGTGTTTTGTGGGATCTTGTTTTTGTGTTGTTACCTGTGAGCACTCCAGAACGTCACGTTTCGTTTATTCTTCATTGTGGAACCCATATCACGCTGCGCTTTGGTACGAGTATGCTTCCAACGACGATCGTGACAGTGTGTTTCTTGTTTGAAGTGCAATAGTGTAATAATCAGGTTCTCTTTTTTATAATTGTGTTATTCTATTTGTGTATTTGTGTGATACTGTATAGCAATAGGGTAATAGTGTAATAATTTGATTCTTTTTTATTTGTATTTGTATACTACAATTTGTTTGTTGTCTTTGTTACTTCTTTTTGATATTTATGAGTCTTAGTTTTGTATATATATTTCTATAGTTTTAAATGTTATGGTTATTTATTTGTGTTGTTCCAAATGTCTGAATAAAAATTACAGTTAGTGCAGAATGGTGCTGTTTTTTTGGTTCGCCCAGGGAACCATACAAGCTAGAACCGCCACTGCTTATGACTAGAACAGACACGGACAGTCTGTATCGGTAGAGAAACAAAGAATAGCCAGTTCTATAAGTTTAATATAGAATAGACAGAGCCTAGTTAGTAATTTTCCAGCACAGCACACACTGGTTGAATCAAAGTTGTTTCCAAGTCATCTCATTGAAATTACGTTAAACCTACGTGTAATAGATGTTGAATTGACGTCTGTGCCCACTGGATATTATTACATTTGAGAGACTTTTGATGATTTCTGTCCGGGCACACAGAACTAAAGATTTGGGTCTTTATGTTAACATTAGAGGCCTTGGCAGCATGGCAGATATGGACTAAATTGAGGGTTGCACGAGTTAGATAGACTGACAACTGAATCTCTAACCAATGTATTGCAGTTGTCTGGGGTTGGTCTGGGGTTAGGTTTATGACAGTCATAAATACCTCTTCCCCCCTTTTTCCTCTCTCTACCCTACTGATGTTACATTTGCAAAACCCTTGGTTAACATAGAGATTCTGGGAACATCAGAAGGTGGGGGGAAATAAACTATATTCTGGTATCTGACCAATTGAACATATGCGGTGGTACTTAATGAATATGATGTCAGTTCGGTTGTCATCTGAGACATTCTCATCAATGATAAGATGACATAAACTCTACAGTGGAAAGTCTACACATCAGAGTTATCGGATTCACATGGAATTGTTGTTCAATTTAAATGTTTGAATATGAAATTATTTGTGAAGGGATGAAATGTGATTTTAGCTTCTAAAATGTGAGATTTGGGTTTTCATAAGATAGGGCTCTGCTCAATCAGTGGCCCGCCCCTGTGAAGGGACATGGGCTATAAAACTTTTCAAACACGCCCTCCTCTCCCTTCCTATATAAAGCCTTGACGACAATATAACCTCCTGTTCTGAGGATGTAGGACGTCGGTCCGATGTCAGAATGGTTCAGATAATAACTACAGAACGAAGACAACATCAGCGTGAGCTTGGTTGCGAATGGTATGAACTATGAACTCTTATTCACTACAGAAGTGATACTTCCTAGCCGTTGAGTTAGCAACAGCAGATGCAAACGAGGGTTAGGAAAGAACAGACAAAGTATCTTGTCTATCACCCAACGATGTAACTACAACGTATCCAATTGACAACCAGAGACATTCTTCAAAGGACTCAGTTGGGCAACACGGCTTTCCATCTACCACCAACCTACCGAAGCGCAGCATTTTCCTTTTCCAAATGGGCGGTAATTTAGAATGCATAAGATACTGTATTTATGACAGCACAGCTTCGGCCTTTGTTCCTCAGTCTTCCCGCTCCTTCACTCAAACCTAGCCCCTTTTCTTTTGTGTAACAAGCTGTCGTATCTGTTCCGCCCGCTAGGGACGTTTTCCTTTATGACGTAATTTGTAATCAAGTTATGATAAGTTATGCGTATGTGTAATTCTGTGTGATTAGTTAGGTATTTAGTAAATAAATGATTAAACACAATTTTGTATTTCTGATTCAAATTGTTAGCCAGGGTTCGTGCAGATAACCAAGAATTTACAACTTTCAGATGAGACTGAATTAAGATGATGATTAATATTGACTGCTATTGATGTAAAATATTACTAGGTCTTTAAGAGTTTATTCGGAAGATAACAGCTCTATAAATATTATTCCGTGGTGCCTGACTCTCTAGTTAATTACATTTACATGATTAGCTCAATCAGGTAATATTAATTACGGATAAATGATTTTATAGAATAGCATGTCATGTCACTTAATCCGGCATTGCCAAAGACACGACAGTTCTTTGCACTGGACAGAACAAATTATGCAAGGTGGATTCCTATCTACATTTGAGGCTTGAAATCTCTAGCAGCTAACATCAGAGAATAATTCTCAGACCTCTGGGTACTAGCAAAAACACAAAACAATTTCTCATGCATGTCGCTTGACCAATGAAGCCCAGGAGCAAAACAGTGAGCTATTTAAGGTACAGGGGGAGCCATTGGTCCAACAGAGAACCCCACTGCCTTCTGGAGATAGATGGTAGCAGTACCTGAGCAGACCGGACTACTGGTTGATTTTGAAACCCAGCTTATTAATGTAGTGTCCCCTTCAACATGAACTCTTCAACACGACCATCACAAGTTCATCACACCAGCAAACATAAAAAAACGTGGCCAGCTTGTGCAACAAAACCTCATGTATAGTCTAGACTTAGATTAGTCCAGAGCTTCTGGTTTTGGATACACACAATTGTGCAAGCAAAGATGTCATTAGCATTGTCCACAACATTGGAAAAACTAGGCATTCCTCAATATCAGAAATATCTTTAAGGAAGTAATTGTGGATCAGAACACATCCTTTAAGAGGAATAATATACCACAGTTTCAAAAGTATAAGGCAAAGTCAGTCACAAAACAGGCAAAGCAATTACAGTATCAGACTTAAAAATGATTGTACACTTTTCAGCCAACTACATTGCAAGCAAGTTATGTCATGGAAACCTGGATGAGTTTCTCTCTCATGAGAATAAACAATTTCCTCCAACCCTTTCAAATAACAGAATGCTAGACTGATCTGCTAGACCTGATCGCTGTAGATTCCTACACACCTGTGCCCTCTTCTTTTGCTGCCAAAATCATTGATGGAGCTGTTATTGTCCTACCCACCAAGTTTCCAATTCTGCAATCAAATGTCTTCCTGCTTTTGGTAGAGCGCCAGTTGAAAAACAGCAGTAGAATCAATATTGAATTGGACACAGATAGTCTAACAGACTCAATGAGAGAGAAGCAGGGAAAAAACAAGCTCCAATGTAAATTCTCTGACAGTGGATACAGACATCATTGTCCTTGCTTTTCTTCCATCTTATCAAGGATTAGCGAGCCATAGAGCTGTGGGTTACTTTTGACATGAGTAAAAACTACTAGGAGATTTCTATAAGCACCATTTGTGAGAAGCTTGGAATGCAGAAGTTTGGCTTCGCCAGCTTTCAATGCATTCACAGGTTGCAACACAAACAGGTTCATGAAAGGGTGACTGAAGCCTTCATTTCCATGTCAGCTGAACCATTTCAATCCCTGGATCTGGAATCATCCACTTTCCCATTGATTGAGAGAGACACCTGTGTTCTCTATGACAAGACAACCAGCAATCAGGAACTCTTCTCTAAGAAGTCATTCTCAGTGAAGAACATCCCCTCAACACAGGCTGCACTGCTGCAACATTCAAACAGAGCAGTGTACCAAATTAGAATTCGGTCAACAAGTGTGAAAACCATCCAATTAGCACCTTCACCAGAAAGTTTGATTTGGATCTTCGGCTGGGCTAAAAAGTCGATTCCTGGACACCTTTGTTGACACTTACCAGAGGCTGCCAAAGCTTACAGAGAACTCCTGAGGTGTTGCTGCAAAAATGAGCCCTTCTGTTCTCAGAAGTGTCAATGCCAGGATGCTGGACTATCATGCACTGCATTATGCCATTATACTGGTACATGTTGGCCAGGTTCCTAAGTCTTTTATTTTCACCACTAATCAGAATTTACAGAATACATTTGATGTATTATGACTCAATTTCATGTTATTTTATGAGAATTTCACTGAAGTCATTTTAAACATGACTATGGATTAAGTAGCATCTACAGTACATTGCCAGTCCTTCCTGGTTAAGTTTGCAACGAGCAGCAATGTTTGTACCAAATTGCATGGTCTACCATGTCACGTTTTTCACTATTAAAGCCCCAGACTATAGAAGTGCCCGGTCCGGGTCAAACGCTTGATGTCTCGACTTTACATGAAGCTAAATAGTTAGAGGAAACAGAAGTGTTGGTTGATGGCTGCCGTGGATCATGGCAGAAGTGGATGTCAAGAGTAGGCACTCCATGAGGTTGAAGTATCACAAGTTAGGGCGGTCCATTGGATCTCCTATGTGGAGGCCATTAAAAGAGTTGAGGGAGCTAGTGTTGTGAGTATCGAATCACATTACATATAGAATTGTGAGAATTGCAGTACATATCCTATCAGTGCCTAAGTACATATTGTGACAGGGACGGATTGCTGAACGGGCCCACAGGGAATGTGTCCCAGGGCCTTTGGGTTGGGGCCCTTCTGGTTGGGGCCCATTTTCTCTTAGCCTCATAACAAAATGTGTAGAATAGCATTATAAACTGCACCTTTTTCTCTATGCACCATTGCAAATGTGTTGAAATGCAGGAAGTTAGCTGATGTACACTCCCCTCAAAAAAAAATATAGAAGCCCCAGGGCCCCCAAGAGGTAGTCCAGCCATGTATTGCGAGGTCCCTGGCAACTCCGAGCCCAAAAAGCAGACTATAGCCTCATTTTGTCAAAATGTCTGCTTATATTTTGCTGTCAGCACCCTACCAGTAGTCCTATTATAATGAAGAAACTGACAAAGGTTATACATCGTTGCATGAAGCTGCTGTGATAGTTTTAGTATGGAGCATCACTTCGACAAACTGTACTTGCATTGATTCTCCGTCAGTCATGGATCAGCTTGTTCAATTCCAGCCTTGGTTGTCTTCATCGTCAGTCCTGAAATACAGGTTTTCACTATTGGGGCGTCAGGTACTGTAGCCTATTTCTATTTTTTCATTTAACCTTTATTTAACTAGGCAAGTCAGATAAGAACAAATTCTTATTTAAAATGACGGCCTACACCGGCCAAACCCAGACGACACTGGGCCAATTGTGCACCACCCTATGTGACTCCCAATCACGACCAGTTATGATTCTGCCTGGATTCAAACCAGGGTGTCTGTAGTGACGCCTCATTCACTGAGATGCAGTGCCTTAAAACGCTGCGCCACTCAGGAGCCTAGCGGTTAAGAGCTTTGGGCCAGTAACCTAATCGTTGATCGCTGGTTTGAATCCCCCAGCCGACTAGGTGAAACATGTGTATGTGCACTTGAGCAAGGCACTTACACGTAATTGCTCCTGTTAAGTCACTCTGCATAAGAGCATCTGCTAAATCTAGTTGCCACAAAGTCATAGTTATGGCTAAAAACCCACCTGTTTCAACAATTTATATTCTTAAAAACTAATTCTAAACCTAACATTATGCCTAACTTCAAATTAAGACCAAAAAAATATTTGTGGTTTTCATGTAATTTTATGATATAGTCCATTTTGACTTTGTGGCTGTGGTAACTTTTGACAACCGAAATAGGACCAGAGATGGAAGAAGAGGTGAGACACCCCACTTGCTGTTTTTTTCTGGTTCATAAACATCACAGAGACAATGCGTGCTCATCGATGGGGCAGATGTCCGTGTGTTATGATTCTGGAAAGTCAGATAGCTAGCAACAATGACAAGAAGCTGCCATGTGGGGAATCGTAGGCTCATTGTACATATTGTTATCAATACCATGTCTTGTTTTGAGGTGTTTTGACTCTTGTCTATGCGAATAATGGCTAAAATTCACTAGCTAGCTAACCAAAACTGTAACGATGTATTTGAGGGACAACAAATACTCATGTGGTGGATGAATCAGAATTAGTTGGGTAACATAAGTAATTAAGATGTCTTATCTGCATAATATTCTTATGTGATGTACTTTTTATTAGAATATATTACTAATGACTCTGGTGTTGGCAGTTGCATTTCTTCCCTCAGCTGGGGCTCAGTCACTTAGGGCCCAGAGAGGGGAGAGGTCAGGCTTGTCTTTTACATGTCTCTGGTGCTATGCTGAACATCAGAAAGGGAAGAGGACAGGATGGAACATGGTTTTCATATGTGAATGTGTCTTTACCTATTCTTAAACCATGTGAAGGGATGGTGTGATTAATGGGGAGCCAATTACTTGTCTCCACAATGTCTGTGCACAAGTCACTCCCTCCTTTGGCAGTGGGGGGAGGTGTGTGGTAGTGTCTGGAACCATTGTATGTCCTCTCTGATGTTGCACTTATCCTGGGATAGTGTATGACCTAGAGGCTCACCCCCCTCTTTGAGCTTGTCTGGGAGAGGGGTCAAGAAGGGGTTTCACTTGAGATGGGAGTATCTAGAGTTGACAATTGAGTTATGCCATTGGATGAGGTAATGGTTCTGTGCTATGAAGTACCAGGAACAAGATTAGAACCTCGTCTTAGGGACCAAACTGAACGATAATTTATAGTGAATGTTATCTGGCTAAGGGACTCCTTTCTCAAATATAAAGTCCCTTTGTGAAGTGTTCCTAAGATCTGTGGTTCGTCATGTAGGTTGAGAGGGGTGTATCTTGGCTATAAAATATCTTTATACTTTTCTGTTGTGACTTCCAATGGTTCATTAGCGATGGCACATCTTTGAAAGTCAAATGCTATTGCAAAGCTCTTACTATTATTAAATATGAAGTTTAAGTATAATTCAGACTGGAGTGTGAAGCGGAAATAAGCCACCACACTCATTGTGCACATTTATTTATTAATTTCAATCATGTGGAAGGGATCCTTTGATTCTAAGCCAACCCAGCCTGTTTTGCTACATCAGTTTTGTTGCTAAACAACCCATCTGTCTATGAAAGTCAATTAACTAATGTTAAGTGTTAAGTAGACAAGAACAAGAACCAGCTCCAGCATTGATGTCTGTGCAAGACAAACCCGGTTAAGTAGACTGTTACTGACTTTTTTGCCTCCAATGGTAAACGGCCTGAGTAAACTCTTCATTTATCCACCATGTTTGATAGGACTAGGGTAATTCGTTGAGGTCAAGGAACTTTGATTACAGATGTAAATACACTATTCTTAACTGAACTTTGGATTAGACACTAGATTGGTTTAGGTGTATTTGATACTGTAGGAACTGTAAAGTTATAATTTAATTTCCTAATACTTTTCTAATTTCTTAACCTGTCTGTTTGCTTTCATTTTGGCAGAGGAACTGGGCATATCAGCATAAACCACAGACCCCTCCTGTACTCCCTGTCCCCCATGACTGGGTGGCCATGCACATCTCCAACTCAATCATCAAAACGACACAACGGTGGTAGGCCTGATTACCAACGAGACGCCCTACAGGGCGCAGGGCCACCCAGTCAGGGCCCAGGCGGAGTGGTGCCAGGAAAATACGCTCTCCCTCAAAGTCAAGAAACTGAAGGGGCTGATCGTGGACTTCAGGAGACAGCAAAGAGAGCAGGCCCCATCTAGTGTTCATGCATCGAACACGCATAAGACAACATCTGTGCAGAATCCTTTTGGCCTGATGCTCATAGAGTTGATAAGCATGAAGATGTCCAGAGGTCTCATACCCTCCATCATAGGGGCTGGTGGTAGTCCTCTGAAGATGTCTCGTACCCTCCATCGTAGGGGCCGGTGGTGGTCCTCTGAAGAGGTCTCATACCCTCCATCGTAGGGGCTGGTGGTGGTCCTCGGAAGAGGTCTCATCCCCTCCATCGTAGGGGCTGGTGGTGGTCCTCGGAAGAGGTCTCATCCCCTCCATCGTAGGGGCTGGTGGTGGTCCTCGGAAGAGGTCTCATCCCCTTCCTGTGGTCCACACAGACCATGAAACATGACATAATACACAACATAGACAAGAACAGTTCAAGGACTGAACTACATACATTTAAAAACAGCACACATAGCCTACATATCAATACATACAAAATACAGTGCCTTGCGAAAGTATTCGGCCCCCTTGAACTTTGCGACCTTTTGCCACATTTCAGGCTTCAAACATAAAGATATAAAACTGTATTTTTTTGTGAAGAATCATCAACAAGTGGGACACAATCATGAAGTGGAACGACATTTATTGGCTATTTCAAACTTTTTTAACAAATCAAAAACTGAAAAATTGGGCGTGCAAAATTATTCAGCCCCCTTAAGTTAATACTTTGTAGCGCCACCTTTTGCTGCGATTACAGCTGTAAGTCGCTTGGGGTATGTCTCTATCAGTTTTGCACATCGAGAGACTGACATTTTTTCCCATTCCTCCTTGCAAAACAGCTCGAGCTCAGTGAGGTTGGATGGAGAGCATTTGTGACCAGCAGTTTTCAGTTCTTTCCACAGATTCTCGATTGGATTCGGGTCTGGACTTGGCCATTCTAACACCTGGATATGTTTATTTTTGAACCATTCCATTGTAGATTTTGCTTTATGTTTTGGATCATTGTCTTGTTGGAAGACAAATCTCCGTCCCAGTTTTAGGTCTTTTGCAGACTCCATCAGGTTTTCTTCCAGAATGGTCCTGTATTTGGCTCCATCCGTCTTCCCATCAATTTTAACCATCTTCCCTGTCCCTGCTGAAGAAAAGCAGGCCCAAACCATGATGCTGCCACCACCATGTTTGACAGTGGGGATGGTGTGTTCAGCTGTGTTGCTTTTACGCCAAACATAACGTTTTGCATTGTTGCCAAAAAGTTCAATTTTGGTTTCATCTGACCAGAGCACCTTCTTCCACATGTTTGGTGTGTCTCCCAGGTGGCTTGTGGCAAACTTTAAACTACACTTTTTATGGATATCTTTACGAAATGGCTTTCTTCTTGCCACTCTTCCATAAAGGCCAGATTTGTGAAATATACGACTGATTGTTGTCCTATGGACAGAGTCTCCCACCTCAGCTGTAGATCTCTGCAGTTCATCCAGAGTGATCATGGGCCTCTTGGGTGCATGTCTGATTAGTCTTCTCCTTGTATGAGCTGAAAGTTTAGAGGGACGGCCAGGTCTTGGTAGATTTGCAGTGGTCTGATACTCCTTCCATTTCAATATTATCGCTTGCACAGTGCTCCTTGGGATGTTTAAAGCTTGGGAAATCTTTTTGTATCCAAATCCGGCTTTAAACTTCTTCACAACAGTATCTCGGACCTGCCTGGTGTGTTCCTTGTTCTTCATGATGCTCTCTGCGCTTTTAATGGACCTCTGAGACTATCACAGTGCAGGTGCATTTATACGGAGACTTGATTACACACAGGTGGATTGTATTTATCATCATTAGTCATTTAGGTCAACATTGGATCATTCAGAGATCCTCACTGAACTTCTGGAGAGAGTTTGCTGCACTGAAAGTAAAGGGGCTGAATAATTTTGCACTCCCAATTTTCAGTTTTTGATTAGTTAAAAAAGTTAGAAATATCCAATAAATGTCGTTCCACTTCATGATTGTGTCCCACTTGTTGTTGATTCTTCACAAAAAAATACAGTTTTATATCTATATGTTTGAAGCCTGAAATGTGGCAAAAGGTCGCAAAGTTCAAGGGGGCCGAATACTTTCGCAAGGCACTGTATATGGGTAAAATAGGGAGGAGTAAGTTGATCATTAGCTAAAATGTTTGTTGTCTGGGATGAGATTCGAACTCTCAACATTTGGGTTGCTAGACGTTTATGTTATACGCCCACCCATCCAGCTACCCTACTTTCATGGTTGCCGTAAGTAATGCAACCATACTAAACATGACATGGCATACTAAATGGAGTGTCTTGGATTTGCCTACAGAATAATCAAACTGCTCTAAGACCAGTTGTAACAACAGTGTTCATGCGTCTAACAGTCTACCAATTTTATTCTGATACTATTTGACCCATTAGTTTATTTTCTATCCTTATTCAGTCTTCTTTCTGCACAGTTACTGTGTGTAACGTAGGAAAAATGTACAAAATACTGTTCCTGTAGCCTGAAGTCTAGGACAGGATTTACCAAACACCCAAGGCACAACGACCTTAACATAGTAAAGGGGAACCCCTGACTAAACAAACAGAGCTTACGTAAATACTTTGGGCACCCTTAATCAACAATGAGCCACACCTGGGACTGACAGTCCAACAAGGCTACATTCACAATATCAACGGTTCTACCCTGTTACACGTGCGTGCTTGTGTGTGTGCCTATATTTATGCATGATTCAAAGTCTCTTTGTGCCGGTGCCCGAGGTTAGGCACAGGTTGTTCCTCGATGCCAAACCCATGTGTGTGCAGTCAACATCACATGGGAGTTCACAGCATGTACCCTTGGCCTTGATACGTCGTCACATACTTAACTTCGCTTCCTCATAAAGAACACTCAGTTTTATGAGACCAAAACAGACTTAAAAAGTTGAATACAAAGTAGATGAAATATGCAACAGGTGCCAGAAATGCCTGATATGAAACCCCCCCACAGATTGTTTGGCACTCACTACTCGTTGAATTGACAGGCATGAACTCTCTCTTTTTTTCCACCTCTCTCATATTATCTCTTCCTTATCTCCTGTGTTTCTTTTCTATATCTTTCCTTTCGTCATACCCTCACACTCCTTTCTGTATTCTTCCTCTTCAGTTCTTCCTCATCTTCAAAATGTTTCCTCTCCCTCGCTCTGTACTCCCTGTCACCAGCTATTGAGAATGAATATTTACTCATGTAAAAACAATTACAATCAACATTTACAATAAATACTAAATAAATCTATTGCGAATCAACGTATAGTGAGTTGTGTCTGTCATGTGTTTCACCATAAACACAGTGACCTTGCTGTTAACTGGTGCGTATGGACTGTGTCATGGACAATATTGTGTAAGCTCACATACAGATATAGTAACTTAACTTGATCACTCTTGTTGCTGAACATTTTTCAGGAAATGAAGATGAGCTTCGTGGTTTACATACATTCACAGAAAATTCACTGAAAACCCACACTAACACAATTATATTAACAGTACTGCACTTTTCATGTTGCCAACTTTTAATAGCCTGACCACTGATCAAGAAACATTATGGACTAAACATTCATTATTTTGCTATGACAATGCAGGTCAAATTAAGATCCTATATCAAATAGATAATAATACGTAGCACAGTCAAAACACATGCTAGGAGTTAGGTTTGGATATGTTGTTTTATAGCAACAGGGAAGTAAAACTAGTGTGTTGAGGGTTTGACACCTTCGTGACCCATCTGCTGAGTATGTGTCAAACAAGTTTCTATGGATAAACGTTTACATGCTACATGACTACACTATGTTATACTATGTTATAATATTGTTATAACATCTGTTCTAACATTTGTTTTGGAGCATGAGTATGCCGGATTTATTGAATTATCAAACCCCTCAATGTGATTAGCACATGAACCATTTACATCTTAGCCCTGAGGGGGGCGATGTTGAGCGAGTGAAAAAATGTCTCCAGTGTTGAGAGGTACTCCTCCGGGTGACAGCGCAGATGAGCAGCGTGCACAGACTCCTTCCACTTCCTGGTTTCCACAGCAACGCCCCGTTTCCTCCACAAGTCGAGGACCGCCTCCATGGCGACGGGGTCGCACAGCGCGTCGTTCTCGCAGAAGAAGAAGAGCGCCGGGGCGGTGACGGGGCTGTTGTAGAAGACCTGGATTGACTTGTCGTAGTAGTACACCGTCTGGGACTTGAAGAGCCAGAAGTAGAGCAGAGCAGTGTATTGCACCAGGGGCTCGATACGAGGGAACAGGGTCTTGCCCAGGCCTGAGGCACACACAGACACACACAGACACACACAGACACACACAGACACACACAGGTTATTTTATTTACCAGTCAAGGTTAATTACATTTCAAATGATTTTCTCTGCCACACATCCACAAACTAACCCATACACACATCCACACATAAACTAACCCATACACACACCCACACATAAACTAACCCATACACACATCCACACACTAACCCATACACACATCCACAAACTAACACATACACACACCCACACACAAACCAACCCATACACACATCCACACACTAACCCATACACACATCCACAAACTAACCCATACACACACCCACACACAAACTAACCCATACACACATCCACACACTAACCCATACACACATCCACACACTAACCCATACACACATCCACACACTAACCCATACACACATCCACACACTAACCCATACACACATCCACACACTAACCCATACACACATCCACAAACTAACCCATACACACACCCACACACTAACCCATACACACATCCACACACAAACTAACCCATACACACATCCACACACAAACTAACCCATACACACATCCACACACTAACTAACCCATACACACACCCACACACAAACTAACCCATACACACATCCACACACAAACTAACCCATACACACATCCACACACAAACTAACCCATACACACATCCACACACTAACCCATACACACATCCACACACTAACCCATACACACACCCACACATAAACTAACCCATACACACATCCACACATAAACTAACCCATACACACATCCACAAACTAACCCATACACACATCCACAAACTAACCCATACACACATCCACAAACTAACCCATACACACATCCACACACTAACCCATACACACATCCACACACTAACCCATACACACATCCACACATAAACTAACCCATACACACATCCACACATAAACTAACCCATACACACATCCACACATAAACTAACCCATACACACATCCACACATAAACTAACCCATACACACACCCACACATAAACTAACCCATACACACACCCACACATAAACTAACCCATACACACATCCACACACAAACTAACCCATACACACATCCACACACTAACCCATACACACACCCACACACAAACTAACCCATACACACACAAACTAACCCATACACACATCCACACACAAACTAACCCATACACACATCCACACACTAACCCATACACACATCCACACACTAACCCATACACACATCCACACACTAACCCATACACACACCCACACATAAACTAACCCATACACACACCCACACATAAACTAACCCATACACACATCCACACATAAACTAACCCATACACACATCCACAAACTAACCCATACACACATCCACAAACTAACCCATACACACATCCACAAACTAACCCATACACACATCCACACACTAACCCATACACACATCCACACATAAACTAACCCATACACACATCCACACATAAACTAACCCATACACACATCCACACATAAACTAACCCATACACACACCCACACATAAACTAACCCATACACACACCCACACATAAACTAACCCATACACACACCCACACATAAACTAACCCATACACACACCCACACACTGTCTCAGCAACAGATCCCTCTCCTTTCTCAGAGTAATAATCCAAACTGACAATCCTACCTCCTTTCCTTCCCCTCTCTCACCTTTAGCCATATGCTCCAGCGACCCGACCACCATGCTGTCATAGACATGTCCTACGACCCGTTGGGCCAGGCCTGGGTACTTGTGTGGCTCCCTGACCATCTGGCTGAGCAGCTGGGTGAAGGTGTACCCGCCGATGGAGAAGGCGTGGACCAGAAGGGGGCGACCTTTGAAACGCGGGTCTCCCAGGACCTCCAGGACCTCAGCCCCGTACTCCAGCCCCCAGCGAGGCCACAGGAAGTGCCACACAGTGCTCTCCACTGATAGGATGTCCAGGCCACGTTCCAGGTAGAGGTCCCGGTACTTCGCCATGGCCCCCGGTCGGGCGCCCAGCCACGGGAAAAGCAGGAGGAGGGGACGGGGGGAGGAGGAGGGCGAGGATGGAGAGAGGGTTGGTACATCCAAAGTGGAAGGGGTGAGAACTGAGGAAACATTGTGGTGAGAGGGCAAGTCTGGGAGCAAGGGGGTGGAGAGGGAGTACGAGGGTGAGGGAAAAGGAGTGTCTAGATGGGAGGAGGTGGGGGAGATAATGGGAGGAGAGGGGGCAGGGGTATCGCCCCCTGGTGTCCGGCTGGTGTAGTAGTAGGTGATGCTTCTGGTGACCCTCTGGGCTATGAACCGCCCCTCTCCCACTATCACAGACATGTCTGACCCAGAGTGGGAGTTACTGTGGTGAAGGAAAGGGGGAAAGAATTAGAGCAGGATTGGAAGTTAAGTTACAGAGGGAGAAAACTGCCTGAGTGTCAGTCTGTGCCAGCATGCCAACTCTTTGTCACTCATTGTCATGTTTGGCTTGACGATGACAGGTGTTGGCAAACCACAAACAGATCTGGGACCAGGTCAGGAAACAAAAAAATCTGAAATTCACTTGAGGCATAACCAATATACCTCAAATTAAATGAATGTATACCCTACATACATAGTCATGTGCACACAGACATACATGCAAGGTTGTGGGATCCAGCTTATGGGGATCAGGCTTGACTCTCATTTGGTTAGATGTAGATAGTAGTCTACAGATACAGACTCAGTCGGCTGTGCAGCTGCATTCCCCTTTTCTTGTAATAATTGCTCAACCAGTCTGTGACTGCGGTTGTGGGGAACCGTTTTTGGGGGTGACCCTTTTTTTTTTAGCACATGCCTCCCAAAAGGTCTGTAGGCACAGCCCTGCCTTGGACCGTATTAGAACTTTAAAAAAAAGCAAAGAAAGTATATGAATTTGTAAACTTTGGACAGTTCACACAAACTTTTAAAGCTTAGGACAGTTCAACAACACAACCAAGGGTGTATGTAGCCTGTCCATGTGGTGATATGTGTCAGTCTTACAGCAGTCTTAAATAAAGGTTCAATAAAAACACAAATACAGGTCCATTTAGATCAGAAACAGACCTTTGTTAATATGCTCTACTACTTCATGCCAAATAACTTATATTAGGCAAATAATGAAATGGTTAAATAGCTCAGCATCTGTCATTTCAACATACCCAGTTTCATGCAACTTCTTCAAACAAAGCCAACGTCACACAGCAGGCAGCGTTCATAGAGTTCTGCAACTGTACCCCATGAAGAATTTGAGAATCCTCATAGCAGTTGAAAATCTGCCCACCCTCCACGGTCTTCTTTCTGTGAATTAACCTCTTTAATAGATTCGAGCATTCATGAACCGTCCGTTATAAACGAACTCGATAGGGTTGGAAATAACCACAACTTTCAAGATCCTGAGTTTATTCGATTCTACGCCACCCCAGTCCTCTTCCGTGTCCTGTTTTTGCTCGTGCCCTTCGTTTCACTTAGTGGGTGCGGAAAAACTCAACTGCATATTTACATGCGCATTCCCGTTTGCCGTTAAATGTCAAGATATCGGTCGGTTGTCACGGTGTCGCGGTCCACGGACAGAAATAATATTATCGGACCTGTCTTTCCGTTGCATTTTGGGACTGTTTGAACTGTCATCATTACATTGTAAATAAGTGTAAATATATAACCTATTTATCATAGTTTCACAAGTGGCATCGGGCGCGCGCCGCTCTTGCACGTTCTGGCTTCATACATTGTGGACAGTGAACTATTGAACAAGAGGAAAAGACAGTTTTTCGCTTGGCTGTTCGACAGAGGCACATATTTCAAAAGGACCTCCTCTTCCTGCCAATAATGTCGGTGTCTATCCTATGTTATTTAGGCCATGACAGCAGATCTGTGCTGACGGGTCATACTGGAAAAGTAGGCCTATGTCATTTCACCTAATTTGACCTTCCGTCGTCAAAGTAGATAATAACACGACAGTATGCACACACCGCAGTACATAATGCTGTCATTATGTGTTATTCTATTGGTCATTAGCAGACATGGAGAAAAGTACTTGTTCTGTTCTAGATGCATACCAAAGCAATTCCCTGTGCTGCCACATGGTGGTGCCAGACACCAAGTACATTACTTTGTCAATTGTAGTCAAAGTGGAAGTTCAGGCCTCGTTTAAATATAGAAAGGATTTCTCCTTTCCTACAGTAATGAAGAATGGAGACTTAACATTCACTTATCCTATCATTACCTCAAGGAAGGGAGGGTGGGCTACTGCATTTTTAGGGGATTTAAACAAGGCGTATGTCTCATTATTGGTAGAACTGATGTTGTTCAGTTCTGGTCCTAGGGACCCACAAGGTATGCAGGCTTTTGACCGAGCCCCAGTACTAACACACATCATTCAATGAATCAGGTGACTGATTATTAGTTGTTTTGTTGAGTCTGCTGTTTTAATGCTGGGTTTGAACAAAAGCCTGCACATGTGGAACTGAAGAACATTGAAAAATGGAGGCATCACAGAGGATATGCTTTCTATGGCTGCAACTATTCCTGGACTAGGAAGTTCATATTCAACCGGCAGAATGACTAAGTTTAGGCATTGGGATCTAAATGATTTAAGGTTAGGGTTAAGCTTAATTTTAAGAGTGAGGGTTAGATTAAGGTTAGGTATAGTTTCAGTGAGGTTAAGGTAAGGGTCAAGGAAAGGCATAAAAGTTAACATTGCGTTCTCGGGTCTACCACCATCCATCGCTATTCATTTTATGCAAGTTAAATATACACTGTCGAATAAGTTTGAAGCTAGAGGCATAATCCAGAAGAAGTTGGAAGCTAGAGGCATAATCCAGAAGAAGTTTGAAGCTAGAGGCATAATCCAGAAGAAGTTTGAAGCTAGAGGCATAATCCAGAAGAAGTTGGAAGCTAGAGGCATAATCCAGAAGAAGTTGGAAGCTAGAGGCATAATCCAGAAGAAGTTTGAAGCTAGAGGCATAATCCAGAAGAAGTTTGAAGCTAGAGGCATAATCCAGAAGAAGTTGGAAGCTAGAGGCATAATCCAGAAGAAGTTTGAAGCTAGAGGCATAATCCAGAAGAAGTTTGAAGCTAGAGGCATAATCCAGAAGAAGTTTGAAGCTAGAGGCATAATCCAGAAGAAGTTGGAAGCTAGAGGCATAATCCAGAAGAAGTTTGAAGCTAGAGGCATAATCCAGAAGAAGTTTGAAGCTAGAGGCATAATCCAGAAGAAGTTTGAAGCTAGAGGCATAATCCAGAAGAAGTTGGAAGCTAGAGGCATAATCCAGAAGAAGTTTGAAGCTAGAGGCATAATCCAGAAGAAGTTTGAAGCTAGAGGCATAATCCAGAAGAAGTTTGAAGCTAGAGGCATAATCCAGAAGAAGTTTGAAGCTAGAGGCATAATCCAGAAGAAGTTTGAAGCTAGAGGCATAATCCAGAAGAAGTTGGAAGCTAGAGGCATAATCCAGAAGAAGTTTGAAGCTAGAGGCATAATCCAGAATAAGTTTGAAGCTAGAGGCATAATCCAGAAGAAGTTTGAAGCTAGAGGCATAATCCAGAAGAAGTTTGAAGCTAGAGGCATAATCCAGAAGAAGTTTGAAGCTAGAGGCATAATCCAGAAGAAGTTTGAAGCTAGAGGCATAATCCAGAAGAAGTTTGAAGCTAGAGGCATAATCCAGAAGAAGTTTGAAGCTAGAGGCATAATCCAGAAGAAGTTTGAAGCTAGAGGCATAATCCAGAAGAAGTTTGAAGCTAGAGGCATAATCCAGAAGAAGTTGGAAGCTAGAGGCATAATCCAGAAGAAGTTGGAAGCTAGAGGCATAATCCAGAAGAAGTTTGAAGCTAGAGGCATAATCCAGAAGAAGTTTGAAGCTAGAGGCATAATCCAGAAGAAGTTTGAAGCTAGAGGCATAATCCAGAAGAAGTTGGAAGCTAGAGGCATAATCCAGAAGAAGTTTGAAGCTAGAGGCATAATCCAGAAGAAGTTTGAAGCTAGAGGCATAATCCAGAAGAAGTTTGAAGCTAGAGGCATAATCCAGAAGAAGTTTGAAGCTAGAGGCATAATCCAGAAGAAGTTTGAAGCTAGAGGCATAATCCAGAAGAAGTTGGAAGCTAGAGGCATAATCCAGAAGAAGTTTGAAGCTAGAGGCATAATCCAGAAGAAGTTTGAAGCTAGAGGCATAATCCAGAAAAAGTTTGAAGCTAGAGGCATAATCCAGAAGAAGTTTGAAGCTAGAGGCATAATCCAGAAGAAGTTTGAAGCTAGAGGCATAATCCAGAAGAAGTTTGAAGCTAGAGGCATAATCCAGAAGAAGTTTGAAGCTAGAGGCATAATCCAGAAGAAGTTTGAAGCTAGAGGCATAATCCAGAAGAAGTTTGAAGCTAGAGGCATAATCCAGAAGAAGTTTGAAGCTAGAGGCATAATCCAGAAGAAGTTTGAAGCTAGAGGCATAATCCAGAAGAAGTTTGAAGCTAGAGGCATAATCCAGAAGAAGTTTGAAGCTAGAGGCATAATCCAGAAGAAGTTTGAAGCTAGAGGCATAATCCAGAAGAAGTTTGAAGCTAGAGGCATAATCCAGAAGAAGTTTGAAGCTAGAGGCATAATCCAGAAGAAGTTTGAAGCTAGAGGCATAATCCAGAAGAAGTTTGAAGCTAGAGGCATAATCCAGAAGAAGTTTGAAGCTAGAGGCATAATCCAGAAGAAGTTGGAAGCTAGAGGCATAATCCAGAAGAAGTTTGAAGCTAGAGGCATAATCCAGAAGAAGTTTGAAGCTAGAGGCATAATCCAGAAGAAGTTTGAAGCTAGAGGCATAATCCAGAAGAAGTTGGAAGCTAGAGGCATAATCCAGAAGAAGTTTGAAGCTAGAGGCATAATCCAGAAGAAGTTTGAAGCTAGAGGCATAATCCAGAAGAAGTTTGAAGCTAGAGGCATAATCCAGAAGAAGTTTGAAGCTAGAGGCATAATCCAGAAGAAGTTTGAAGCTAGAGGCATAATCCAGAAGAAGTTGGAAGCTAGAGGCATAATCCAGAAGAAGTTTGAAGCTAGAGGCATAATCCAGAAGAAGTTTGAAGCTAGAGGCATAATCCAGAAAAAGTTTGAAGCTAGAGGCATAATCCAGAAGAAGTTTGAAGCTAGAGGCATAATCCAGAAGAAGTTTGAAGCTAGAGGCATAATCCAGAAGAAGTTTGAAGCTAGAGGCATAATCCAGAAGAAGTTTGAAGCTAGAGGCATAATCCAGAAGAAGTTTGAAGCTAGAGGCATAATCCAGATGGAACCGATGTTCTCAATGGAATCCTATTTTTAGTCATCGGCTAAACCCCAATTTTACCTTGGATTTATTTCATCTACTTCTGTGAAAATGGACCATAAAGAATTTAGCTTGTTTTAAGAACCACAGCAATTTAGGCTGCAGCCTTTGAGCTACAACTGGGTCTGGCTGGGCCTATTTAATCAAAAGCTTGAACTCTGTGTGTGTGTGTGTGTGTGTGTGTGTGTGTGTGTGTGTGTGTGTGTGTGTGTGTGTGTGTGTGTGTGTGTGTGTGTGTGTGTGTGTGTGGTCTAAACTCACATCAGAATGAAGTGCACACAGGTAGTCATGTCCAAATGCAACACTCTTTCCGTTGCTTTGAAAGCAAGTGAAACTGAATTAATTCAAACTCCTTATAGAATGTTTTTTTTAAATATAGCTACCTGGGCACGCCCAACCTCTTCATTTCCATAGAAAAACACCAAGCCCCTAGTTACTGTTGCCAAGGAAAGAAAATCCCTCTGTTTAACCTTTAATCGATGATGATGTAATTAGCTCCATTATGTTAAAACCATTGACATACATTGTTATACTTCATTTGGAGATAATTTGAAATTGGTTATAACATATGCAATGAGCTAATCATAATACCATTAATTAAAGGTTTATTTTGTGCTTTAGCTGAGGAGGGTCCCATGTACCTCAAAACCCCCATCCCACTTTATCACTCTACTCATTGGGGTTTCACCAGGGCCATGTGTGTTGTCAGTTGGATTGTGTGTCTGTTTCCAGTGGAGCTGTGTGTGTGTATGTGTGTGGTCAGTTTGGCTGTGCGTGTGTGTTGTTATTCCGTGGCGTTGGTGTTTTTGAAAGCCTGAGATTTCCTATGTCGGACTCAGCAGGATTACTTTCAGGAGCAGTCAGGCAGATAAATGTCAGAGTCCCAGAAAACACCTCTTAGTCCCCCTGGGCCCTGCCCGAGAAGTTCCGTCCTCATGCCTTCACCCCACCTCACACACACACCCTCCAACAACACACGCCCCCCCCCAGCCACTCCCTCCGGACTCCCCTCAGCCCCCCCCCTCACCTTCAACCCCCTCCCCTCCCCTTCAACCCAGACCACTCCTGTTGCTTTCGCATATTCAACCAGACTTTTTCCCCAGCATTTGTAACGCTTGTCTGAAGAAGAGGACCAAAGTGCAGCGTGGTACGTGTTCATGATTATTTATTCAAACTGAACACTAGAACAAAAATAACAAAGTGGAACAAAACAAAACAGTTCTGTCTGGTGCAAACACAAAACACAAAACAACTACCCACCAAACACAGGTGGGAAAAAGCTGCCTAAGTATGATTCTCAATCAGAGACAACGATAGACAGCTGCCTCTGATTGAGAACCTACCCGGCCAAACACAAAGAAATAGAAAACATAGAAATAAAGAAACTAGAATGCCCACCCTAGTCACACCCTGGCCTAACCAAAATAGAGAATAAAAGCCTCTCTATGGCCAGGGCGTGACATCATTGTTGCTCCATGGCCCCTATTGTTGAGAAAGAGAGGGAGGGTGAGAGGGATGGGGGTGGAGAGGTAGAACATTTGCCCTGTCTATTCTTTGGCTAGAGGGTCCACCCACAGAGGGGTGTGGACATTCCACTGTGGCTTCCTGCTTTCTATTTATATCCCTTTCTTTCCCTCTTTCATTCTCCCTTTCACTCTCTCTCTCAATTTCAATTTAAGGGATTTATTGGCATGGGAAACATGTGTTTACATTGCCAAAGCAAGTGAAATAGATAATAAACAAAAGTGAAATAAGTAAACATTACACTCACAAATTACACTCACTGAGTCTGTACATAGTCAAACTTTCCTTAAGTTTGGGTCAGTCACAGTGGTCAGGTATTCTGCCACTTTGTACTCTCTGTTTAGGGCCAAATAGCATTCCAGTTTGCTGTTTTTTGTTAATTCTTTCCAATGTGTCAGATAATTATCTTTTTGTTTTCTCATGATTTGTTTGGGTCTAATTGTGTTGCAGGACCAGCTTGCTTAGGGGGGACTCTTCTCCAGGTTCATCTCTCTGTAGATGATGGCTTTTTTAATGGAATGTTTAGGAGTCGCTTCCTTTTAGGTGGTTGTAGAATTGAACGGCTCTTTTCTGGATTTTGATAATTAGAGGAGTCTGCCTAATTCTGCTCTGTATGCATTATTTAGTGCTTTACGTTGTACACAGAATATTTGAACATAATTCTGCATGCAGAGTCTCAGTTTGGTGTTTGTCCCATTTAGTGAATTCCTGGTTGGTGAGCGGATCTCTCTCTCTCTCTCTCTCTCTCTCTCTCTCTCTCTCTCTCTCTCTCTCTCTCTCTCTCTCTCTCTCTCTCTCTCTCTCTCTCTCTCTCTCTCTCTCTCTCTCTCTCTCTCTCTCTCTCTCTCTCTCTCTCCAACATTCTAGCTATTTTCCTATCTCTTTCTGCCCGTCTCTCTCATCCCCTTTCCTCTCTTTTGGCTTTTCACTCTCTTTGTATCTCTCCCTTCTTCTCGGTACAGACTCCAACCTCTATTTGTCAAATAACTAGATCCCTCTTTCTCCAGTCTGTGACACCTGTCCCCTCTCTTGCTCTGTCAATCACCTGTCATTCATATGGAACAGTCTGTCTAATCCCCCTGGGCTTTACAACCTACTGTATTAAACATACACTCATTGATCAGGCAACATCCCACAGGAAGAGACTCATTACATTTGCATTCCTGTACTGCCAAAAGCTGGGTGTCATTTGTGTTTCAACCAATTGATCAATCAATTCAATTCTATGCAAATGCCATCCTCAAAATCCATTGGTTGACTTGGGCAGGAGCTCACCGGAGCGGAGTACCGGCACTTAAATATTCTACTGCTTGAGCTCCTCTTCCTCTTATAGAGTATTAGCTCAAACGTATTGTGGAGCTCCCACACCTGAACATAAACAGTACCAGCATCCAACATGAATACCGGCACCTATTGCTGTCCAAGTCAAGCACTGTCCAAATCCATGTACTGTAGATGTCATGTCATCCTCAAAAGTGAGCATAATCACCTGATTTGAGGTTTTCAATATGGAATGTTCGGTGTCCTTCAACGAGTGAATAGTATATACCCGTGAGGTATCCCTCTGTATCTTGTCACTCCAATTGGAATCAGTCTGGCCACCAAAGTCATCTCTATTGGCCATCTAACAGCATCCACCAGCTATCTGCAACCTGCTATAATGCATTATAACCAGGGCTTAAATAAAAATAAACACCCACCAGATTTTGGCATTGCCGGGTAAAATGTCTATTTCACTCGCATCTGTGAATAAAAATAGTTAAGTATGATCACATTTATAGTAAAATAAATGTTTATTTGACCTTTTCTTAACTAGGCAAGACAGTTAAGAACAAATTCGTATTTACAATGATGGCCTACCAAAAGCCCTCCCGCGGGGACAGAGGCTGGGATTTAAAATAAATCAAATATAAATATAGGACAAAACACACATCACAACAAGAGAGACAACACTACACTACACAAAGAGAGACAACACAACACAAAGAGAGACAACACTACACTACATAAAGAGACCTAAGACAACAACAGAGCAAGGCAGCAACACATGACAACACAGCATGGTAACAACACAACACAACAACAACATGGTAGCAACACAACACAACAACAACATGGTAGCAACATAACACAACAACAACATGGTAGCAACATAACATAACAACAACATGGTAGCAACACAACATAACAACAACATGGTAGCAACACAACATAACAACAACATGGTAGCAACACAAAACATGGTACAAACATTATTGGCCACAGACAACAACAAAGGGCAAGAAGGTAGAGACAACAATAAATCACGCAAAACAGCCACAACTGTCAGTAAGAGTGTCCATGATTGAGTCTTTGATTGAAGAGATTGAGATTAAACTGTCCAGTTTGAGTGTTTTGTTGCAGCTCGTTCCAGTCGCTAGCTGCAGCGAACTGAAAAGAGGAGCGACCCAGGGGTGTGTGTGCTTTGGGGACCTTTAACAGAATGTGACTAGCAGAACGGGTGTTGTATAAGGAGGCTGAGGGCTGCAGTAGATATCTCAGACAGGGGGGAGTGAGGCCTAAGAGGGTTTTATAAATAAGCAAATGCTGCTGTCAAAGTACTTCTGCCGTTTTGTTTCATAGCTGGTCAATTAATCGCACTAAGTCAAAGAACTACTAATCCTATTCCACCTCGCGCTGCAACACTGCCTGGCTGTGCGCACGTGAAGAGCTGAGTGAAATATTCATTTTTAGAAGGCTGAGCACATGCATAAAAGTTGGTCTAATTTACTTGAAAGGAGAGTCTACTGAAGTGAGACTGTGTTATCGTGTTTCTTGGCTATTTACATTGTTTTGTTTACAAGCTAGGTTGTTTTTCTATGTTTGAGTTTTAAATGCTAGGGAAGAGGTGACAACGCTTCTAATGGTCCGACTGAAAGTCACAGTCACAAACATGACTCTAGTTGCGCTACCACGGTAACCTCCCGACCTTAAAGGGGGCAGGTAAAATGTTTTGTCTCATTTGTGATATTTTGGTTAAAAGACTCAAGTCACAAAACATTTAATGAAACATTATAAAACTGGGTGGTTCGAGCTCTGAATGCTGATTGGCTGAAAGCCGTGGTATGTCCAGGCACTCTGTGTTGTGTCGTACTTAGGAACAGCTCTTAGCCATGGTATATTGGCCATATACCACATCCCCTCAGGCCTTATTGTTTAAATATACCACATTAGTTACTTCTTACTAGTAATACATTTATTGTTTTAGAAACATTACAAAGCATGTTCAGCTATTTTCTTTGTCTTTTGGTGTAATTATTGCGGCCCCAAAATATTTTGGCTGGTACTTGCCACAGTGGCTAGTGGACCAAAAAGTTTATTTGAAGCCCTGATTATAACACATACATATACACACAGTTAAGAGTATACCAGTACACATACTCTCACATACACTTGCACACAGTACATTAGAACATACATGCACATAAGAACATCTCTCTCTCTCCCTCTGTATGTTATCTCTATCTCTCTCTCTCTTCCTCTCGGTATGTTATCTCTCTCTCTCTTCCTCTCTGTATGTTATCTCTATTTCTCTCTCCCATCTCTGTATGTTATCTCTCTCTTCCTCTCTGTATGTTGTCTCTATTTCTCTCTCCCATCTCTGTATGTTATCTCTCTCTCTCCCCATCTCTCTCTTCCTCTCTGTATGTTATCTCTCTCTCTCTTCCTCTCTGTATGTTATCTCTATCTCTCTCCCCATCTCTCTCTTCCCCTCTGTATGTTATCTCTCTCTCCATCTCTTCTTCTCTGCATGTTATCTCTATCTCTCTCCCAATCTCTCTCTTTCTCTCTGTATGTTCTCTCTCTCTCCCCATCTCTCTCTTCCTCCCTGTATGTTATCTCTCTCTCTCTCTCTTCCTCTCTGTATGTTATCTCTCTCTCTTCCTCCCTGTATGTTCTCTCTCTCTCTCTCTCTCTTCCTCTCTGTATGTTATCTCTATCTCTCTCCCCATCTCTCTCTGTTCTCTCTCTCGCTCCCCATCTCTCTCTTCCTCCTTGTATGTTATCTCTATCTCTCTCTTCCTCTCTGTATGTTATCTCCCCATCTCTCTTTTCCTCCCTGTATGTTACCTCTCTCTCTCCGATCTCTCTCTCTCTTCCTCTCTATATGTTATCTCTATCTCTCTCTCTCTTCCTCTCTGTATGTATGTTATCTCTCTTCCTCTCTGTATGTTATCCCTCTCTCTCTTCCTCTCTGTATGTTATCTCTCTCTCTCTTCCTCCCTGTATGTGCTCTCTCTCTCTCTCTCTCTCTCTCTCTCTCTCTCTCTCTTCTCTCTCTGTATGTTCTCTCTCTCTCTCTTCCTCTCTGTATGTTATCTCTCTCTCTCTTCCTCTCTGTATGTTATCTCTATCTCTCTCCCCATCTCTCTCTTCCCCTCTGTATGTTATCTCTCTCTCTTCCTCCCTGTATGTTCTCTCTCTCTCTCTCTCTCTTCCTCTCTGTATGTTATCTCTATCTCTCTCCCCATCTCTCTCTGTTCTCTCTCTCGCTCCCCATCTCTCTC
Source organism: Oncorhynchus clarkii lewisi (assembly GCF_045791955.1). Taxonomy (NCBI): domain Eukaryota; kingdom Metazoa; phylum Chordata; class Actinopteri; order Salmoniformes; family Salmonidae; genus Oncorhynchus; species Oncorhynchus clarkii. The sequence goes on from NC_092167.1 coordinate 7,354,417, forward strand.
TTCCTCCTTGTATGTTATCTCCCCATCTCTCTTTTCCTCCCTGTATGTTACCTCTCTCTCTCCGATCTCTCTCTCTCTTCCTCTCTATATGTTATCTCTATCTCTCTCTCTCTTCCTCTCTGTATGTTATCGCTATCTCTCTCCCCATCTCTCTTCCTCTCTGTATGTTATCCCTCTCTCTCTTCCTCTCTGTGTGTTATCTCTATCTCTCTCTCCCATCTCTGTATGTTATATATATCTCTCTCCCCCATCTCTCTTCCTCTCTGTATGTTATCTCTCTCTCTCTCTCTTCCTCCCTGTATGTTATCTCTATCTCTCTCTCCGATCTCTTTTTTCCTCTCCGTATGTTATCTCTCTCTCTCCCTATCTGTATGTTATCTCTATCTCTCTCCCCATCTCTCTTCCTCTCAGTATGTTATCTCTATCTCTCTCTCCCATCTCTGTATGTTATCTCTATCTCTCTCCCCATCTCTCTCTTCCTCTGTATGTTATCTCTCTCTCCCCATCTCTCTCTCTCACACACACACACACGCACACACACGTGCGTCTACTTGCATAATCAATCTCACTGATACATATGCACTTTGCCCTTGCATGAGACATAAGCCATATGCTGGAACACTGTTGTGCATTTTAAGAGACCACACACACACACACAGTACACACAAACACACACAGTACACACACATATTGGATTTTCCTCCCTTAGATCGTCCTTATGAAAGGTTCCATGTACACTGTGACAGTTGTATTAGACCGTGGTAGTGGTGCCACAACTCAGTCACTTGGTTTCATATGCCTCTGGTGACCTTTTTTTAGTTGACTAGTACACACTCACATACACAATGTACAAAGAATATTATGTTATTTCCAAAGTATGCATACATATTGCTGTAGGGAAGACACACACCTGTATTTAAGAAGCTTAAAGTACCCTCTCCTTTCATTTGACTGTGTTTGTATTCATGTGTGTGAGGGAACTGCATCAATATTCACAGGATATTTTAATATTGAATAGAATCCCATTACATTGTCCACAGATACCAGCGTATATATTGAGACATGCAGGCGTAAAGCACACACACACACAGCACACACACACACACACGCGCACACACACACACACGCACACACATGCACACACACACACACACACACCCCTTACCCTTCTAGACAACAACAACAGATAACATAAAAACAGACTTCAGGCCTACTTCAACAGCATCAAAACACTACTGGAATAGTTCCATGACAAAACCATATGTTATCCTGTGTTCTAATAAAAGGAACAGAAGGAAGGAGCAGTGGAGCTATAGATGGCACAGCTAATATGGACCGTTCGACTCTATTGTTTCCTTCAAACAAAGCAACTTTATGAACCTCACAGGCTGCCATTGTTTTATACTGTCCGGATGCAAGGAGCCTAGGGACGGGTCGGAGAGAGAGTGAACACACACACACACACACACACACACACACACACACACACACACTGCCTATTCTTTGGGGAAAACGTCTGTCTACCTCCTCGTGTCCTAAAGACGCCAGTCATTGTCGGGCAGTAGAATCACCCCGACACGCACAACAACTCCATCAGATACCAATCACATGAACATACCATAGGCCAAAGGTGACTTCCATATCTCAGCAAAGGTTATTGTGTGTCAATGGGTTATGTTGTTGTCTTCAGAAAGTCAGTGCCTTGGTCAACTGTTCAATACATCTTCATACTGTACATATTGTAGATGTGTGTTGTGGTTGGATTATGATCGTTGTTAGAGCCATGGTGAAGGCCTAAACACTGGCATTTAAACACACACACACACACACACACACACACACACACACACACACACACACACAGGCAGGCAGATCAATGCTTGTTTGACTAGATCGCTCTAGACAGAAGCTGAAACTTCCAACGCAGACTACTACGGCCTCATGGGAAATATTACATTTTCACCTCACCAGGGACCGCAGGCTGGGCTGGGAGCCCATTGCTGAGCCCCTGGTTACCATTAACATGCTCTGCACAGGAGGTCTACATAACAGCGGTGTGATGTTTAAAATCAAGCCCCTTTGAAGCTGCTTGTACTACTTAGGATTTGTATTACGGCACTATCAGAAAGGAGAGTTTGGGGGAGGCAGACTCGTATTATGTTGTACCGAATAGTAGATATGAATTAATGAAGAGATGGAGCTGAAGCCAGATTGGATTTCTGTTTTCTCCCACCTTTACTTAACCAGGTAAGCTAGTTGAGAACAAGTTCTGATTTACAACTGTGACCTGGCCAAGATAAAGCAAAGCAATGCGACACAAACATCAACACAGAGTTACACATGGAATAAACAAGCGTACAGTCAATAACACAATAGGAAAAAAGAAAGTCTATATACAGTGTGTGCAAGTGGCGAGAGGAGGTAAGGCAATAAATAGGCCACAGTAGCGAAGTAATTACAATTTAGCAGATTAACACTGGAGTGATAAATGAGCAGATGATGATGTGCAAGTAGAGATACAGGTGTGGAAAAGAGCAGAAAAGTAAATAAAAACAATATGGGGATGAGGTAGATAGATGGGCTATTTACAGATGGACTATGCACAGCTGCAGCGATCGGTTAGCTGCTTAGATAGCTGATGTTTAAAGTTAGTGAGGGAAATATAAGTCTCCAGCTTCAGCGATTTTTGCAATTCATTCCAGTCACTGGCAGCAGAGAACTGGAAGGAAAGGAGGCCAAAGGAGGTGTTGGCTTTGGGGATGACCAGTGAGATATACCTGCTGGAGCGCGTGCTATGGGTGGGTGTTGTTATCGTGACCAGAGAGCAGAGATAAGGCAGAGCTTTACCTAGCATAACCTTATAGATGACCTGGAGCCAGTGGGTCTGGCCACGAATATGTAGCGAGGGCCAGCCGACTAGAGCATACAGGTCACAGTTATACCTAGACACGAGAGCTCATACCTCAATAGACAGCTACATCAAAGATGTCCGCACCCTCACAGACATCCAGTGGTGGGTGGGCTGGCGGCCATGTTGGATGTACCATTTGGAATGCTCAATTCATTTGATGTTCATCAGTAGTGCGTTCAACAAGGCACAGGTCTGTGGAACGTTAGCTAACGTTAACATTCTGGATTGTTCAATCAAACTGTTCAACAGTAGCGACTAGAACTAGCTAATAAAAGCTGAAACAGTTGATGTTGAACAATTACCTGTAATGTTTTGTATGGCACAGCAGATTAGCCTGAACCAGTGAACACAATTAATGTGTTGTACTATTCAACTTCAAGGGGTATTATTCAACAATACAAATCAACATAGCCATTTTTTAGGAGACCTCTAAGCTGCTACCATAACTGGAATGGAATGGACAAAGGTCAAATGGTAAGAATAGAAAGGTGGCTCAAGGTCAAATCCGTTATTGAGACCATAATATGTCCAAAGGGTCCAAACCAGGAAGGAATTCAGCGTGGAGGAGACCTGGCTGTTCAGGAAATTATGTTTCCTTGGGCTGGGAACCTCTGATTGTTTCTATATTTAGTCAATTCCTGAGGATCTACAGACGGGACAGGAACAATCATCTGGGGAATGTTGGACTTTACAATGACATTTCTGATTGGACATCTTAGATCTCAGACTGGCATCAAAGATAAGGCGGCCAGAGTTTGAGATATGGACCTTTCTGAATCATGTCAAAGGTGAACTTCACAGACCTGGAGGCATGACATAATGTGAGGGTTTAGCGTGGTGTGTGTGTGTGTGTGTGTGTGTGTGTGTGTGTGTGTGTGTGTGTGTGTGTGTGTGTGTGTGTGTGTGTGTGTGTGTGTGTGTGTGTGTGTGTGTGTGTGTGTGTGTGTGTGATTGCAACTGGATAGCAGACCAAAAGTCCCTGCAAGGATAGTAAAACAAGTAAAAAAATTCTCCCTCGTGGGGACATTTCCCATGTCTCCATGAGGACAAAGGCTATTTTAAGCTTAGGGGTTAAGTTTAAGTTTAAGTTAAGTTTACAATTAAGGTTAGGAGTTAGGTTTAGGGTTTGGGTTACAGGTTAAGGTTAGGGTTAAGGTTATGGTAAGGGTTAGGGAAAATAGGATTTTGAATGTAAATTCATTTTAGGTCCCCACGAGGATAGAAGATAGAAGAACATAACATGTGTGTGTGTGTGTGTTTATGCATGCTTGATTATGTTCAATAGAGTACACTGTCAAAGTGTGTGTGCATGTACATTAGCTTGCTAATACATTTGTGTCTGTTGTGTACTTGTAAGTGTGTGGGATTGAGTGTACTAGACATTCTTGCCCGTCTAACTATCTAGTGGCCAGTGTCCACACTGTAGAGAGACTCTCCTAATGAACAATTTGCTCAGTGAGGTGTGGCCACAGGCATTGTCACAGAGCTTCACACTGGACTACTTATGCAGGGGGTTAGGGGCAGAAAGAGAGACGGGAGGGAGAAGAGAGGCTGACAGAGAGGAGAGTGAGCAAGAAGAGAGAGAATTAGAGAGAGGGAGCCAACAAGAGTATGAGAGGGAGAGTGAGAGAGAGAATATAAGAGAGAGAATAGGAGGGAGGGAGAGAGTGAGAGAGTGAGTGCCTGGAACACAATTTCACACACATTCACACACACAGGGAGACGGATCTCTACTGCAGCTCTCTGCTGGATTTAGTGGATTCACAACCTCTTTCCTTTCACTTGTGGTTGGGTGAGTGGCTCTCTTTTATTCTGAACACTTTCGATGGTGTGTGTGTGTGTGTGTGTGTGTAGTTTATGATCCTCATGTATAGAGAAAAAAGGTAAAGAGCTGTTAGAGAATGACACACACACCGTCACCGAGACGACACACTCTTCCTCTACAGCCTGTATAGGTAGACTCACTCTTACAGAAAAACACAATTTCTACAAGCTCACATTTGAGGGTGTGGATTCAGCTGATCAATCTCTCCAGATGACACGACACACACTCTTCTATTACAGCCTTTATAGGTAGACACACACACACACACACCTGTGTAGACAAGCAATCCCAGGCATACATAAACACACACACACGGAGGCAGCAGCTGAGGCTGTTTGACTAGCATCAGGAGGAGCGGAGGGAAGGAATCATTCTGGGCTAATTCTGCAGCACAGCCATGGTCAGCAGTGTGTGTGTGTGTGTGTGTGTGTGTGCGTGCATGCATGCATGTAGGGTGTTTGAACTGAAGCAGATGTGACAGGGGTTGCCGTGGCAAGCATTTGTGTGTTTGCGTGTGTGTTTTTGTGCGAGTGTAGCTGTGTGCATATGTCCCCTGTGTGGATTAGTGTGAAGCACATATGTACCAGTAGGATCAGCGGTAGCAGCACTCTGGTAAAAGCAGCATAGCAGACCACTAAGACCCTCACTTCACAGGATTAGCAAGACGTCTTTTGCTACGGTCGTCACCATGGCAAAGCTAGTCAGTGGAACGCTGGTGTCTGAGTGGGTGACGCTTGTCATAGGCAGGTTCGTCACATTCATTGACTCAAAGGCTAAAACTAACGTTGGTGTGATGTTCTAATAACTAGGTATTCACAGGCAGGTAGGCTTATTGTTCACTCTGTCAGTAGTAAGGGCAGTGGGGAAATGGATACCAGAGAAAGGCTGGATGAACATAGGATCTATGATCAAGCAGGTTGAATGGTTGAATACGTCATGGGAGAACGGTATTCAGATTAGGTGAATACCTGAGATGTAATATAACTAACTCTTTGGGGAGTATAAAACGGGTTCTGTTCTTACTTAGATACTAATGTTAATCGAGCAAATTTCAGTCATGATCCGAGATGAACCTAGTTACATTTGATAGACCACAGATGGCAAGATGTTTAGTTGTTCATTTAAGTGCGACACATGATCAGATTGAAGTACCAATGGATGTAATAGGAAATGGTTGGGTGTTGGCTCCTCTAGCTGCCATGACTGTGACTCCTCTGGACCTGGTCAGTCGTGATTCAGACCTGTTGGAAACCTTGCCTGGTGGTTGGCTGCTGTTCTGACCAGTAGGTAAACCAGGACACAGGAGTGGTCACAGTCAATAACCACTGGGGACTATTGACCGTGACTGCCCGGCAATGTCAAATCCATTCTCCGACATATTGCATCTGCAGGCTGGGGTCAACTCCATCTCAACACAATTCAACTGACTCTGTAGAAATAAGAGAGTTTACCATTATTTTCAATTAAGATTTTATCCGACTCATGGATTGGATTTGAAGTTGGAATGAAATGACCTCAATTTGGACTATGAAGCATTCAAGCTTCAATGACATACAACACCAGGTGTTTTCCTAAAAGGACAGACAAACCTTGGCTAGCTTGGTTTCAGAAAGACAAGCAGTGATGTGGAAAATTAGATGGTTGTAGATCCTCACTCTGAGTCAACAACATCCGACCTGCCAGACTTTAGTATGGACCCCCATGTTTTACATCAACAACATCCAGGCTGCCAGACTTTAGTATGGACCCCCATGTTTTACATCAACAACATCCGGGCTGCCAGACTTTAGTATGGACCCCCATGTTTTACATCAACAACATCAGACCTGCCAGACTTTAGTATGGACCCCCATGTTTTACATCAACAACATCCGGGCTGCCAGACTTTAGTATGGACCCCCATGTTTTACATCAACAACATCCAGGCTGCCAGACTTTAGTATGGACCCCCATGTTTTACATCAACAACATCAGACCTGCCAGACTTTAGTATGGACCCCCATGTTTTACATCAACAACATCCGACCTGCCAGACTTTAGTATGGACCCCCATGTTTTACATCAACAACATCCGGGCTGCCAGACTTTAGTATGGACCCCCATGTTTTACATCAACAACATCCGACCTGCCAGACTTTAGTATGGACCCCCATGTTTTACATCAACAACATCCGACCTGCCAGACTTTAGTATGGACCCCCATGTTTTACATCAACAACATCCGACCTGCCAGACTTTAGTATGGACCCCCATGTTTTACATCAACAACATCCGACCTGCCAGACTTTAGTATGGACCCCCATGTTTTACATCAACAACATCCGGGCTGCCAGACTTTAGTATGGACCCCCATGTTTTACATCAACAACATCCGGGCTGCCAGACTTTAGTATGGACCCCCATGTTTTACATCAACAACATCCGACCTGCCAGACTTTAGTATGGACCCCCATGTTTTACATCAACAACATCCAGGCTGCCAGACTTTAGTATGGACCCCCTTGTTTTACATCAACAACATCCGACCTGCCAGACTTTAGTATGGACCCCCATGTTTTACATCAACAACATCCGACCTGCCAGACTTTAGTATGGACCCCCATGTTTTACATCAACAACATCAGACCTGCCAGACTTTAGTATGGACCCCCATGTTTTACATCAACAACATCAGACCTGCCAGACTTTAGTATGGACCCCCATGTTTTACATCAACAACATCAGACCTGCCAGACTTTAGTATGGACCCCCATGTTTTACATCAACAACATCCGGGCTGCCAGACTTTAGTATGGACCCCCATGTTTTACATCAACAACATCCGGGCTGCCAGACTTTAGTATGGACCCCCATGTTTTACATCAACAACATCCGGGCTGCCAGACTTTAGTATGGACCCCCATGTTTTACATCAACAACATCCGACCTGCCAGACTTTAGTATGGACCCCCATGTTTTACATCAACAACATCAGACCTGCCAGACTTTAGTATGGACCCCCATGTTTTACATCAACAACATCCGACCTGCCAGACTTTAGTATGGACCCCCATGTTTTACATCAACAACATCCGGGCTGCCAGACTTTAGTATGGACCCCCATGTTTTACATCAACAACATCCGACCTGCCAGACTTTAGTATGGACCCCCATGTTTTACATCAACAACATCCGACCTGCCAGACTTTAGTATGGACCCCCATGTTTTACATCAACAACATCCGGGCTGCCAGACTTTAGTATGGACCCCCATGTTTTACATCAACAACATCAGACCTGCCAGACTTTAGTATGGACCCCCATGTTTTACATCAACAACATCCGGGCTGCCAGACTTTAGTATGGACCCCCATGTTTTACATCAACAACATCCGGGCTGCCAGACTTTAGTATGGACCCCCATGTTTTACATCAACAACATCCGGGCTGCCAGACTTTAGTATGGACCCCCATGTTTTACATCAACAACATCCGACCTGCCAGACTTTAGTATGGACCCCCATGTTTTACATCAACAACATCCGACCTGCCAGACTTTAGTATGGACCCCCATGTTTTACATCAACAACATCCGACCTGCCAGACTTTAGTATGGACCCCCATGTTTTACATCAACAACATCCGGGCTGCCAGACTTTAGTATGGACCCCCATGTTTTACATCAACAACATCCGGGCTGCCAGACTTTAGTATGGACTCCCTTGTTTTACGTCTAGATCATTATCTGAGTAACATTGTAAAACATGGTCCTGAAGAAGCCATTTCATACTTGGATACATTCATTGATGTAACTGATCAGGTCAAACTTGAAATGTTTTTTTTAGAAATAGTCTAGCTTTTAGAATAATATATTTGATCATTAGGAAATACTTAAACAATAAATCAAGTGTACTAGTATGCACATATTAGACAGATACTATACTGTGAAATACTGAGGAAAAATCTTAATATTCAGTCAAATGTAGGATTAAATGATGGATAATAATGTCTCATTATTCCTCAACAATCGCCCGGAATGAAACCAGCAGTATTACCCATAGTGAAGCTTCCCCAGACACAGATCAAGCCTAGTCTGGGATCAAAAAGGATTCGCAATGGAGATTCTCCATGGAAAGCACTTTTTAGTCCAAGACCAGTCTTAATCTGTGTCTGGGAAACTGGTCCATAAAGTATACTTTCAGATAATAATGTTTCTACCTTCAAATGAAGTGTCGCCCACCTACATGACTGAATAAATCTGTACTCGCTAAAGATGACGTGGCCAGTTTGATTCAGTCTGTTTTATTGACATTCCTGTCCAGACCCAAGGCCAGTGAAGTGAGCTAGATAGGATGAAGAGACTGGGGTGTCAGAGCTTTGTTAATATAGCCCTCCTCACTCTCCAACTCGCTCGCTCACGCTGAATTATTTCTGAAGGCACTGTACAAACACACACACACTTTAGCAAATCTGAGACGTGCATGAAAATCAGTCCATTGCCAAGGAGTGTGAAACATCAATCCCTGTGCCTTCGTGAGACTATGGTCAACCTGTTAAACATAAGTGGCATCGCCCAGAATCAACTCATCTCCATTTGCGAATCCTCTCAAATCCAGCAGAAATCCATTTAAATCTCTCAGGGAGGACAAGAGTCCACACCTCTAATTCACTGCACACCCTTCCGCTTTCTTCCCTCCCTCTTTCTCTCTCTCTCTCCAGCCCTCTCTCCCTTCATCCTCTGCGCTCTCTTGCTAGCTCTACCTTTCCATAGCCTTTGCTCTCCCTCTCTCTCTCCCTCTCTCATAAACCTAACCAACATTCTTAATTTAAAATCACTTCATTAGTGTAAAATGTTAAAAGGCTGTTGAAGGACCGGTCTCCAATCAGATATCCATCTCTATCCTCTCAGTACCACAGCGGTCACACAGCAGACCACTAAAGCCGTTGTCCTGGAGATGAATGTAAATGACAGAAAGGATAATGACAGAATAATGCTGATAATCCTCATGGGGAAATAGTGTGTTTGAGGATGTGATGTGATTGGCATGGTGATGGGTGGTGGTTAAGAGAGTGGGTGAGGGTACACGCACACGTATGGAAGTGCACACCACATACACACACACACACGCGCACACACACACACACAAAAGGAGAGATTTAGCAATAAACCGAGTGAAGCATTAGAGAGAATAGAAAGGAGTTAGTGGACTGCCATGAAGTCAGAAAGCAACATGTCTGTCTGTCTCTCTCTATATATATCTCCTCTCCTTCCACTATCTATATTTCACCCTCTCTCTCGCTCTCCATCTATATCCCCGTCGTGACGTGACTTCCAACCCTCTCTCTCCTTCTCTCTCTCTCCATCTATATCCCCTTGTCGTGATGTGACTTCCAACCCTCTCTCTCCTTCTCTCTCTCTCCATCTATATCCCCCTGTCGTGATGTGACTTCCAACCCTCTCTCTCCTTCTCTCTCTCTCCATCTATATCCCCCTGTCGTGACGTGACTTCCAACCCTCTCTCTCCTTCTCTCGCTCCATCTATATCCCCGTCGTGACGTGACTTCCAACCCTCTCTCTCCTTCTCTCTCTCTCCATCTATATCCCCGTCGTGACGTGACTTCCAGCCCTCTCTCCTTCTCTCTCTCCATCTATATCCCCGTCGTGATGTGACTTCCAACCCTCTCTCTCCTTCTCTCTCTCTCCATCTATATCCCCGTCGTGACGTGACTTCCAACCCTCTCTCTCCTTCTCTCTCTCTCCATCTATATCCCCGTCGTGACGTGACTTCCAACCCTCTCTCTCCTTCTCTCTCTCTCCATCTATATCCCCGTCATGACATGACTTCCAACCCTCTCTCTCTCTCTCCATCTATATCCCCCTGTCGTGACATGACTTCCAACCCCCCCTCTCTCCTTCTTTCTCGCTCCATCTATATCCCCGTCGTGATGTGACTTCCAACCCTCTTTCTCCTTCTCTCTCTCTCCATCTATATCCCCGTCGTGATGTGATTTCCAACCCTCTTTCTCCTTCTCTCTCTCCATCTATATCCCCGTCGTGACGTGACTTCCAACCCTCTTTCTCCTTCTCTCTCTCTCCATCTATATCCCCGTCATGACATGACTTCCAACCCTCTCTCTCTCTCTCCATCTATATCCCCGTCGTGATGTGACTTCCAACCCTCTCTCTCCTTCTCTCTCTCCATCTATATCCCCGTCGTGATGTGACTTCCAACCCTCTTTCTCCTTCTCTCTCTCTCCATCTATATCCCCGTCGTGATGTGATTTCCAACCCTCTCTCTCCTTCTCTCTCTCTCCATCTATATCCCCGTCGTGACGTGACTTCCAACCCTCTTTCTCCTTCTCTCTCTCTCCATCTATATCCCCGTCGTGACATGACTTCCAGCCCTCTCTCTCCTTCTCTCTCTCTCCATCTATATCCCGTCGTGACATGACTTCCAACCCTCTCTCTCCTTCTCTCTCTCCATCTATATCCCCGTCGTGACGTGACTTCCAACCCTCTTTCTCCTTCTCTCTCTCTCCATCTATATCCCCGTCGTGACATGACTTCCAACCCTCTCTCTCCTTCTCTCACTCTCTTTCTGCTCCATTGAGCACAGTGCAGTGGGACAGGACCTGTCTTTGTCAGGTGCAGTGGAACAAAACACCAGTGAAGAAAGAGAAGGCTTGTAAATGTCCCCACAGACATGTTTATCTTATTACTATCTCTCATTCTCTCTTTCCACTTGTTCTGCTGCATGTCAGGAAAGACAGAGGGCTCCCTAACAGACAGACATATTTCATTTTTACAACTGACCACAAGCGCACTAAAACTGAGTTGATTGCTCACAGAGGACTAAACGGAGGCAAACAAAAATTCAAATCTTGATATCCTGTGTTTTAAGCGTTATGCAGTTGACAGTTGTGAGACATACACAATTTCCACATGGCAGGATGGTAGACATGTAGATAAAATCATAGAATAACCTAATGATTATGTGTGAGAGTAACTGAGAACTCCAACCCCCTGTTATCTGAAAATGGGCTGTCTATCTTCCTATATAAGCTTATTAGGGATTTACCATGTGGGTGAAGGGGGGGTATATTTAACTCTGCTCTCTATGAAAGGCATAGACACTAATTAGTCAGGTAATCTTCTGACTGAAACAGGAAGCTGGCATGCCTGTGTAATTGATAGTGAGGAAGTGAAATTTGAGAATGTTCGCCAAATTAAATGATGCATAATCCCCCTTGTGTAAATAATTGATCAATATGTGTCAAATTGAACAAAAACCCGATCAGGGCAGAGGCATAGTTTTTTCTCTCAAGCTTAATAGCTAATTGGAATGGTTTAGCGTGGAACTAAAAAGGCAACGTGTTTCTTCTGAAGAACAGAATGTCACAACAAATATCTGAATGTGCTACAAAGACGGCATTAAGTACCGTTTATTTGCCTTTCTGTAACACACCAAGAATGAACCAACTCTGGCGAAAGGTTTTAACGTCTTGGGGGCTTTGGTGTGTATGTGTGTGTGTGTGTGTGTGTGTGTGTGTGTGTGTGTGTGTGTGTGTGTGTGTGTGTGTGTGTGTTACACACACTCATGACTATGATGTGGGTGGACGTGGGTGGGTCTCTAAGTACAACCATTCCTCAATGGAAATGTATTTCAAGCATGTACACTCAGAGTCCTATAGACGGCAGTAACGTGTGGGCAGTTGTATGTTTCTGAGTGTGCCCCTCAGCACCACAACTCATTCTTCAGAATGCAGCCAACTACCCCCAGGAAGGCTCAGAGAGGTAGTGAGGCCCACTAAGGTCAACACTACATGGGGCACAGAGAATGGGTCAAGTCCCTGAATGTCCTGCAGAGAGATCAGGCCTAGGATAGTGCTATTAAAAGGTGATTGATCTGTTTGTGTTATGAGCTATACTTCAAAGAGAGAGATGTAGCATGGGACAGAGTAACAATGAGAGAGATATAGCATAGGACAGAGTAGCAGAGAGAGATGTAGCATGGGACAGAGTAACAGAGAGAGAGAGAGAGAGAGATGTAGCATAGGACAGAGTAGCAGAGAGAGAGAGAGAGAGATGTAGCATGGGACAGAGTGACAGAGAGAACGAAAGATGTAGCACAGGACAGAGTAGCAGAGAGAGATATAGCATAGGACAGAGTAACAGAGAGAGAGAGAGGGAGATGTTGCATAGGACAGAGTAACAGAGAGAGATGTAGCATAGGACAGAGTAACAGAGAGAGAGAGGGAGATGTTGCGTAGGACAGAGTTACGGAGAGAGATGTAGCATAGGACAGAGTAACAGAGAGATGTAGCACGGGACAGAGTAACAGAGAGAGATTTAGCACAGGACAGAGTTACGGAGAGAGATGTAGCATAGGACAGAGTGACAGAGAGAACGAAAGATGTAGCACAGGACAGAGTAGCAGAGAGAGATGTAGCATGGGACAGAGTAACAGAGAGAGAGAGAGAGGTGTAGCATGGGACAGAGTAACAGAGAGAGATATAGCATAGGACAGAGTAACAGAGAGAGAGAGGGAGATGTTGCATAGGACAGAGTAACAGAGAGAGATGTAGCATAGGACAGAGTAACAGAGAGAGAGAGGGAGATGTTGCATAGGACAGAGTAACAGAGAGAGAGAGAGAGAGAGATGTAGCATAGGACAGAGTAGCAGAGAGAGAGAGAGAGAGATGTAGCATGGGACAGAGTGACAGAGAGAACGAAAGATGTAGCACAGGACAGAGTAGCAGAGAGAGATGTTGCATAGGACAGAGTAACAGAGAGAGATGTAGCATAGGACAGAGTAACAGAGAGATGTAGCACGGGACAGAGTAACAGAGAGAGATTTAGCACAGGACAGAGTTACGGAGAGAGATGTAGCATAGGACAGAGTGACAGAGAGAACGAAAGATGTAGCACAGGACAGAGTAGCAGAGAGAGATATAGCATAGGACAGAGTAACAGAGAGAGAGAGAGGGAGATGTTGCATAGGACAGAGTAACAGAGAGAGATGTAGCATAGGACAGAGTAACAGAGAGAGAGAGGGAGATGTTGCGTAGGACAGAGTTACGGAGAGAGATGTAGCATAGGACAGAGTAACAGAGAGATGTAGCACGGGACAGAGTAACAGAGAGAGATTTAGCACAGGACAGAGTTACGGAGAGAGATGTAGCATAGGACAGAGTGACAGAGAGAACGAAAGATGTAGCACAGGACAGAGTAGCAGAGAGAGATGTAGCATGGGACAGAGTAACAGAGAGAGAGAGAGAGATGTAGCATGGGACAGAGTAACAGAGAGAGATATAGCATAGGACAGAGTAACAGAGAGAGAGAGGGAGATGTTGCATAGGACAGAGTAACAGAGAGAGATGTAGCATAGGACAGAGTAACAGAGAGAGAGAGGGAGATGTTGCATAGGACAGAGTAACAGAGAGAGAGAGAGAGAGAGATGTAGCATAGGACAGAGTAGCAGAGAGAGAGAGAGAGAGATGTAGCATGGGACAGAGTGACAGAGAGAATGAAAGATGTAGCACAGGACAGAGTAGCAGAGAGAGATGTTGCATAGGACAGAGTAACAGAGAGAGATGTAGCATAGGACAGAGTAACAGAGAGATGTAGCACGGGACAGAGTAACAGAGAGAGATTTAGCACAGGACAGAGTTACGGAGAGAGATGTAGCATAGGACAGAGTGACAGAGAGAACGAAAGATGTAGCACAGGACAGAGTAGCAGAGAGAGATGTAGCATGGGACAGAGTAACAGAGAGAGAGAGAGAGAGAGATGTAGCATGGGACAGAGTAACAGAGAGAGATATAGCATAGGACAGAGTAACAGAGAGAGAGAGGGAGATGTTGCATAGGACAGAGTAACAGAGAGAGATGTAGCATAGGACAGAGTAACAGAGAGAGAGAGGGAGATGTTGCATAGGACAGAGTTACGGAGAGAGATGTAGCATAGGACAGAGTAACAGCGAGATGTAGCATGGGACAGAGTAACAGAGAGAGATTTAGCACAGGACCGAGTTATGGAGAGAGATGTAGCATAGGACAGAGTAACAGAGAGAGAAAAATGTAGCATGGGACAGAGTAACAGAGAGATGTAGCATCGGACAGAGTAACAGAGAGAGAGATGTAGCATGGGACAGAGTAACAGAGAGAGAGAGAGAGAGATGTAGCATGGGACAGACTAACAGAGAGAGAGATGTAGCATAGGACAGAGTAACAGAGAGAGATATAGCATATGACAGAGTTACAGAGAGAGATGTAGCATGGGACAGAGTAACAGAGAGAGAGAGAGAGATGTAGCATGGGACAGAGTAACAGAGAGAGAGAGAGAGAGAGAGAGAGATGTAGCATAGGACAGTGTAACAGAGAGAGAAAGAGGTGTAGCATAGGACAGAGTAGCAGAGAGAGAGATGTAGCATAGGACAGAGTAACAGAGAGAGAGAGATGTAGCATGGGACAGAGTAACAGAGAGAGAGAGATGTAGCATAGGACAGAGTAGCAGAGAGAGAGAGATGTAGCATAGGACAGAGTAACAGAGATAGAGAGAGAGATGTAGCATAGGACAGAGTAACAGAGAGATGTAGCATAGGACAGAGTAACAGAGAGAGAGAGAGAGATGTAGCATAGGACAGAGTAACAGAGAGAGATATAGCATATGACAGAGTAACAGAGAGAGATGTAGCATAGGACAGAGTAACAGAGAGAGATGTAGCATGGGACAGAGTAACAGAGAGAGAGAGAGATGTAGCATAGGACAGAGTAACAGAGAGAGAGATGTAGCATGGGACAGAGTAACAGAGAGAGAGAGATGTAGCATAGGACAGAGTAACAGAGAGAGAGAGATGTAGCATGGGACAGAGTAACAGAGAGAGAGAGAGAGAGAGAGATGTAGCATGGGACAGAGTAACAGAGAGAGATATAGCATAGGACAGAGTAACAGAGAGAGAGAGGGAGATGTTGCATAGGACAGAGTAACAGAGAGAGATGTAGCATAGGACAGAGTAACAGAGAGAGAGAGGGAGATGTTGCATAGGACAGAGTTACGGAGAGAGATGTAGCATAGGACAGAGTAACAGCGAGATGTAGCATGGGACAGAGTAACAGAGAGAGATTTAGCACAGGACCGAGTTATGGAGAGAGATGTAGCATAGGACAGAGTAACAGAGAGAGAAAAATGTAGCATGGGACAGAGTAACAGAGAGATGTAGCATCGGACAGAGTAACAGAGAGAGAGATGTAGCATGGGACAGAGTAACAGAGAGAGAGAGAGAGAGATGTAGCATGGGACAGACTAACAGAGAGAGAGATGTAGCATAGGACAGAGTAACAGAGAGAGATATAGCATATGACAGAGTAACAGAGAGAGATGTAGCATGGGACAGAGTAACAGAGAGAGAGAGAGAGATGTAGCATGGGACAGAGTAACAGAGAGAGAGAGAGAGAGAGAGAGAGATGTAGCATAGGACAGTGTAACAGAGAGAGAAAGAGGTGTAGCATAGGACAGAGTAGCAGAGAGAGAGATGTAGCATAGGACAGAGTAACAGAGAGAGAGAGATGTAGCATGGGACAGAGTAACAGAGAGAGAGAGATGTAGCATAGGACAGAGTAGCAGAGAGAGAGAGATGTAGCATAGGACAGAGTAACAGAGATAGAGAGAGAGATGTAGCATAGGACAGAGTAACAGAGAGATGTAGCATAGGACAGAGTAACAGAGAGAGAGAGAGAGATGTAGCATAGGACAGAGTAACAGAGAGAGATATAGCATATGACAGAGTAACAGAGAGAGATGTAGCATAGGACAGAGTAACAGAGAGAGATGTAGCATGGGACAGAGTAACAGAGAGAGAGAGAGATGTAGCATAGGACAGAGTAACAGAGAGAGAGATGTAGCATGGGACAGAGTAACAGAGAGAGAGAGATGTAGCATAGGACAGAGTAACAGAGAGAGATATAGCATATGACAGAGTAACAGAGAGAGATGTAGCATAGGACAGAGTAACAGAGAGAGATGTAGCATGGGACAGAGTAACAGAGAGAGAGAGAGAGATGTAGCATAGGACAGAGTAACAGAGAGAGAGATGTAGCATGGGACAGAGTAACAGAGAGAGAGAGATGTAGCATAGGACAGAGTAACATAGAGAGAGAGATGTAGCATGGGACAGAGTAACAGAGAGAGAGAGATGTAGCATGGGACAGAGAAAGAGAGAGAGAGAGAGAGAGAGAGATGTAGCATGGGACAGAGTAACAGAGAGAGAGATGTAGCATAGGACAGAGTAACAGAGAGAGAAAGAGATGTAGCATAGGACAGAGTAGCAGACAGAGAGATGTAGCATAGGACCGAGTAGCAGAAAGAGAGAGAGATGTAGCATAGGACAGAATAACAGAGAGAGAGAGAGATGTAGCACAGGACAGAGTAACAGAGAGATGTAGCACGGGACAGAGTAACAGAGAGAGATTTAGCACAGGACAGAGTTACGGAGAGAGATGTAGCATAGGACAGAGTGACAGAGAGAACGAAAGATGTAGCACAGGACAGAGTAGCAGAGAGAGATGTAGCATGGGACAGAGTAACAGAGAGAGAGAGAGATGTAGCATGGGACAGAGTAACAGAGAGAGATATAGCATAGGACAGAGTAACAGAGAGAGAGAGAGGGAGATGTTGCATAGGACAGAGTAACAGAGAGAGATGTAGCATAGGACAGAGTAACAGAGAGAGAGAGGGAGATGTTGCATAGGACAGAGTTACGGAGAGAGATGTAGCATAGGACAGAGTAACAGCGAGATGTAGCATGGGACAGAGTAACAGAGAGAGATTTAGCACAGGACCGAGTTATGGAGAGAGATGTAG
Source organism: Oncorhynchus clarkii lewisi (assembly GCF_045791955.1). Lineage (NCBI taxonomy): Eukaryota > Metazoa > Chordata > Actinopteri > Salmoniformes > Salmonidae > Oncorhynchus > Oncorhynchus clarkii. Next base: position 7,371,994 of record NC_092167.1, read on the forward strand.
CATAGGACAGAGTAACAGAGAGAGAAAAATGTAGCATGGGACAGAGTAACAGAGAGATGTAGCATCGGACAGAGTAACAGAGAGAGAGATGTAGCATGGGACAGAGTAACAGAGAGAGAGAGAGAGAGATGTAGCATGGGACAGACTAACAGAGAGAGAGATGTAGCATAGGACAGAGTAACAGAGAGAGATATAGCATATGACAGAGTAACAGAGAGAGATGTAGCATGGGACAGAGTAACAGAGAGAGAGAGAGAGATGTAGCATGGGACAGAGTAACAGAGAGAGAGAGAGAGATGTAGCATAGGACAGTGTAACAGAGAGAGAAAGAGGTGTAGCATAGGACAGAGTAGCAGAGAGAGAGATGTAGCATAGGACAGAGTAACAGGGAGAGAGAGATGTAGCATGGGACAGAGTAACAGAGAGAGAGAGATGTAGCATAGGACAGAGTAGCAGAGAGAGAGAGATGTAGCATAGGACAGAGTAACAGAGAGATGTAGCATAGGACAGAGTAACAGAGAGAGAGAGAGAGATGTAGCATAGGACAGAGTAACAGAGAGAGATATAGCATATGACAGAGTAACAGAGAGAGATGTAGCATAGGACAGAGTAACAGAGAGAGATGTAGCATGGGACAGAGTAACAGAGAGAGAGAGAGATGTAGCATAGGACAGAGTAACAGAGAGAGAGATGTAGCATGGGACAGAGTAACAGAGAGAGAGAGATGTAGCATAGGACAGAGTAACAGAGAGAGAGAGATGTAGCATGGGACAGAGTAACAGAGAGAGAGAGATGTAGCATGGGACAGAGAAAGAAAGAGAGAGAGAGAGAGAGAGAGAGAGATGTAGCATGGGACAGAGTAACAGAGAGAGAGATGTAGCATAGGACAGAGTAACAGAGAGAGAAAGAGATGTAGCATAGGACAGAGTAGCAGACAGAGAGATGTAGCATAGGACCGAGTAGCAGAAAGAGAGAGAGATGTAGCATAGGACAGAATAACAGAGAGAGAGAGAGATGTAGCATAGGAAATAGAAACAGAAAGAGAGATGTAGCATAGGACAGAGTAACAGAGAGAGAGATGTAGCATAGGACAGAGTAACAGAGAGAGATGTAGCATAGGACAGAGTAACAGAGAGAGAGATGTAGCATAGGACAGAGTAATAGAGAGATAGAGAGATGTAGCATGGGACAGAGTAACAGAGAGAGAGATGTAGCATAGGACAGAGTAATAGAGAGATAGAGAGATGTAGCATAGGACAGAGTAACAGAGAGAGATGTAGCATAGGACAAAGTAACAGAGAGAGATATAGCATAGGACAGAGTAACAGAGAGAGATGTAGCATAGGACAGAGTAGCAGAAAGAGAGAGAGATGTAGCATAGGACAGAATAACAGAGAGAGAGAGATGTACCATAGGAAAGAGAAACAGAAAGAGAGATGTAGCATAGGACAGAGTAACAGAGAGAGAGATGTAGCATAGGACAGAGCAACAGAGAGAGATGTAGCATGGGACAGAGTAACAGAGAGAGATGTAGCATAGGACAGAGTAACAGAGAGAGATGTAGCATAGGACAGAGTAACAGAGAGAGAGATGTAGCATAGGACAGAGTAATAGAGAGATAGAGAGATGTAGCATAGGACAGAGTAACAGAGAGAGATGTAGCATGGGACAGAGTAACAGAGAGAGATGTATGGGGAAATAAATGGAGAGGTGTAAAGGAGTGAGGAGATAGAGGGGGAGGTACTGAAAAGGGGGTGAGAGATGAAAAGCAGAGGAATATATTTGCAGGGAAAGAAGGAAAGAGCTTGATGAAGAGCAGGAGAGAGTAAATGGCTGATTGTCTTGAATACTGATGTTATTCTCTCACTACAGGAAAACACACTCACTTAAGCAGAGGGTTTCTCCCCGTTTTAAAGAACAAATCAAACGGGGAATGAAAGAGAGTTGGAGGGAGGTGGGTTCAAACACAACTAAAGCACACAGGTTGTTCTCAATGGAAAATTCCATCAGTGCTCCAGTCTCTTCACTGAGGCAACTGGACAGAGACTTTGAACCACCCGTTCCTCCCCTCCAAGAAAAGTGTTCCCCTTCCATTTCTATACAGAGGACGGACCCCCCCCTCCCCCCACACACACACACACACACATTATGTAAAAGTTAGCGCTAACTAAAGTGCTGAGAAAATACATGACATCTGGAAAGTCTCTTTTGTGATTGGTCAGAAGTATATTTCATGTTTGGTTGTCCCAAGACTCTTACCAAGTATACATATGAATGACACACAACTTCCTCACATAAATACTGACCTCAGAATCTGACACCACTAAGTATATGTGTCCAATAACACCGTCGTTCTTGTGGCGGTTTGTGGTGGACAACATTTTCCCGGCCTGCTAACTTCAGCAGTCCATTTTAATGGCTGCCCTGCTGTATTATGGGTTGTATAATATCATCAACATGTGATATTATATTCTCTGGAAAAACAGACAAAAAACAGGTCAAGCACGAAATGAAACAGAGCAGAAACGTCCCGTTTAAATAACCTCTCCAGTAAAAACAAGCCAGCAGACACATTTCAGCTCAACAACACATATCCATGTATCAAGTCAAACTAACTGTACTGTGATAAAGTGAAAGTATGTCACTCAATGTCCTGTGTGCATCTGTGTTTTAGGTCACTTCACAGGAGAGCGAGCCAACGTGCCCTAGGGGGCCCGGGGAATGGAGGACAGTATGTGACCGGTGCCTAACTAGCCGCTCCGCTTCACTGTCGGCAACATGCATCACCTTCACCGGATGATGGCTTTGTGCTTATGGTGCTCTCTCCTCGCCATTCTTCTCCACACCACGGTGTTTGCGGATGAAGAGGCGGATCTTACGAAGCCGACAGGACCGCCTGCCAGTAAGGGATGGTCCTATTGGCCCAGCTTGTCCATTTTGCCATCACTCCCGGCGGCGCCGTCGTTTCCGTTTTCTTCGCTCAACCCGTTTGGAGGGAAGTCACAGACTAAGAATGCAGGGCCCCAAAGGACCACACCATCAGAGGGACCAACAAAGGAACTGTCAAAGGGACTGATAGAGAGACCGACAGAGGGACCAACAGAGGGACTGTCAAAGGGACTGATAGAGAGACCGACAGAGGGACCAACAGAGGGACCAACAGAGAGACAAACAGAGGGACGAACGGAGGAACTGTCAAAGGGACTGATAGAGAGACCGACAGAGGGACCAACAGAGGGACCAACAGAGAGACAAACGGAGGGACGAACGGAGGAACTGTCAAAGGGACTGATAGAGAGACCGACAGAGGGACCAACAGAGGAACTGTCAAAGGGACCAACAGAGGGACCAACAGAGGGACGAACGGAGGGACGAACAGAGCCTGAGAATTCACCGGGACATTCAGGGTCTGTGGAGGAGGGTATTAATAAAAGCCCTCAGTCCTCCACCATCACCTCTTGGACTGAAGGTCACCCCAGCTCCACTGAGATAAGAACAGTAACAAACCCACAGACAGTCACTCCTAACAAGAACACACAACCAAACACCCAAGATATCTTAGATTCTATAACCGCTGTCTTAGATTCCATATCCTCTATTTATATGTCACAGGGGGTTGATATATCCTCTGATAGTCTCACCAGCACAAACATACTGCCAAAGACAATAACACACACATACCTGTCAACAGAAACGTCCCAAACGCCAAAGCACAGTTGGAAGGTCACCACTAAATCTTTCCCCAAGGAAACAAAGATCCAAAATGAACTAGTTCCCCAGGGGGACCCTCTCACAGCCTCTGTCCCACACCTAACGTCCCCACAAACCACAGTCCCCACAACCCTGGTCACAACTCCACCAAGGATCACCGTCAACCTAACACAGGTAGAGACCACACTGACCAGACAACCCTTTGACTCTGGCACCCCACCCATTTCCCCACAAACCAGGGTCACCACAAGACGTCTGGCCTCGACCGTAAGCACCGACATTGGAACTAAAGAGGCCCCGGTCACCGAAACTCAGCCAAGTCAGAGTTCACCAGACCTGGATGATTCCGAGGCCAAAGCAGGGCCTGTGGAGGAACGACTGGGAGCAAACACCACCACCAGGACAGACGATAGAACACTAAGGGTTAACTCACCAACACCCGGAGGAGGTAAGTCTCCAACACATCAACAGACATATTGATTTAGTATTAGTGATGGGCAGGCTAAATGACAATCAATGGATGTGATCAATCATTCAAACCAAATGGGGGTCTTCAGTCTGTTCAAGAAAAAGGCTGAAGAAAGTGAATGATGGATGGCATCTCTGAAATGGCAGCCATGAGTCGCCACAAACCTCTCTCTAGCTAATATAGCCCAAGTCCCAGTTCAAATACTTACATCTCTTTTGCATCTTTATTATTCTCCTTCCTTGAGATAATCACTTGGTGAACGCAAAGTAGTGGAAACCACACTGTCCCCTATCATGTCCCTATCATACATGATCACTCCAAGGAAGGAAGATCGGAAGGAAGGAAAGACGCAATTCCACCTCTTTAGAACAGACCCTAAAAATGATGCAGTGGTTGTTTTATTTTTTATAAACAGATGATATTGGAACGCTCCACTGTGCCTGAAGGGGTGGGGGAGGAGAGAGAGGTACTGTAGTGTAGGGGGGGTAGTTAGTATCACTTTCACGTGACATTGAGGGAGTACCCGGCGCCAACCCCCACCGCCACTGTAGCGACGCTGGCTCTGTCTGGAGTCTGTATTCATAATAAACCTCAGGAAGCCCCCCCCCCCCCCCCCCCCCCGTACAGGCGCATCAATCATAGGAGGGTCAAAGGTCAGGTGATACAATGATGAGACGATTATGGCCAACCAGAAGGCTGTGTCACAGGAGAATGGTACAGGGGCCTACTATTGCATATATCTATGCACTGGATGCAATTATCATCATCATTACACATTTCTGTCACTTTCAGCACACCATTACTAAAAGCCAACTACGTATGATAGAGAGCATAAGCATATCGTTGGTGCATAAACCCCGTAACGCCTTTTAATGTTGCCACTTGACATGCGGTCAGTCAGTCCCTACAGGATTCCCCGATCGCAAATGTTTTGGAAAAATCAACAGTTCCCAGGGACATTTGACCAAATTTGACCAATCACTGCACTATTTTTGCATAAAACAGTCGAATCACCGCAATGTTATCGCATAACACTGACCCATCGCCGCAGTACAAAAAGAAGGCACACAATTTTAACCAATCACCACCCACCCGTACATTTACTGCATAATATGGTTCAATCAACCGACACGTCAACAAACATTTTCCCTCGTCAGCTCTGTTTCACAATAAATTAGACAGAATCAGTGCAGAATGTCAGAGTTGCTGCAGCTAAATCAAGCACCTTAGCCTGCAAATATCAGCAACAATCCTGAGGGACTGACTATCTTTGATGAATATACGGATGAGCGATAGTAAGAAGAATAGTTTATTTGGTTGTGTTTACTGCAACACAGCACACTGTGTTGTGTCTGGGCATGAGCACAACTTTGGAGGAGAATCCCATTGGCAGCTTTAGTTTCGTTCGTTATGTCTAGGGATAGCTGTGGTAGTACGCAGCGTTTTAGGATATTTTTGGTCATGTGCAATATTTGGATCTGTTAAGTATTTGTATGTGTTCTGATTTTGAATCAGTACACCGATGCATTGTTTTTCTATATCTAGATGTCCCCTATGTGAAATATAGTGTGTTGTGTTGTATTATGACTGTGTTGTGTCCAGGGCTGCTGTTTAGTTACTATTATGACTGTGTTGTGTCCAGGGCTGCTGTTTAGTTACTATTATGACTGTGTTGTGTCCAGGGCTGCTGTTTAGTTACTATTATGACTGTGTTGTGTCCAGGGCTGCTGTTTAGTTACTATTATGACTGTGTTGTGTCCAGGGCTTCTGTTCAGTTACTATTATGACTGTGTTGTGTTGTATTATGACTGTGTTGTGCTCTGGCCCGGTTTCTGCACGGTGTGACAGACAGTGTGCAGATAAAGTCAACCGGTTGGATGGAAAGTACAGGAAGGTTCTTCGGCTTTCCCCATAAGAGAAACCATTTTTGGTTTCAGGTAGAACCCTCAGTGGAAAGGGTTCTAAATAGAACCCAAAAGGGTTCTACCTGGATCCAAAAAGGGTTCCTCAAAGGGTTATCCTATTGGGACATCCAAAGAAGGTTTTAAATAGCACCTTTTTTGTTCTAAGAGTGTAGGAGGGAATACTCTGTGGTCTGTATCAGTATTCCAACAGCAAACCCCAATCCTATGGGACCATCCGCTCCTTTCTCCTCCACATCCCCTGTTCATGGATGCTGAACATGCGCCTCGTCATTTAGGCTCCCCCTCTCCCTGTCTACCCTCCCTCCCTCCAGCCATCCATCCACCCTCCTTCCCTCCCTCCCTCCCTCCCTCCAGCCATCCATCCATCCATCCATCCATCCACCCTCCCTCCCTCCCTCCCTCCCTCCCTCCCTCCCTCCCTCCCTCCCTCCCTCCCTCCCTCCCTCCCTCCCTCCCTCCCTCCAGCCATCCATCCACCATCCATCCCTTCCTCCCTCCCTCCCTCCCTCCCTCCCTCCATCCGTCCATCCATCCACCCTCCCTCCCTCCCTCCCTCCCTCCCTCCCTCCAGCCATCCACCCTCCTATCCTCCTCCTGTAAGGGTGGTTGTGGAGGGCTAAAATGTCTCTGTAGGGATGATGCTGGTGATTATCAAAGCAGGGATGAAAACTGGGGAGGGAGAGAACTCTGCTATTTCTGTCTGTTCCAGTGCAGATACAATCTATGCATTTGTCTTGTGCAGAATCCTGCAGCGAAAAACAAGTGAACCTCCTACGTAGCCAATCACCCCCAGCGGAGATTTAAATGTGAAAAGAGTGCAGGACACCCGGTACTATAATACATTATCCCCTATCCCTCGGGTATGAAGGAGAATGTCCACCCGTCAAAGCCTTCTGTTTCAGAGAGGTGTAAGTAAGGCACAACTTTTCAATGTTTTTCACGGAGACGTGCAAATCACAACCAAAACCAATGAGCTTCCATTGATTCAGAATACGCTTGCTGTGTCACCTTCGCCCTTGACGGGTGTGTGTGTGTGTGTGTGTGTACGGTAACACTATGCCAATCTCATCCCTTTCAAAGACACACTCCAGCTGCAGAGAGCAAAGCAAGGTCAATGAGATAAGAGGGAAGTGGAGGAGGGGGTAAAGAAAGGCTTGAGTGAAGGAGGAGAAGGGGGGTTGTGGCTGAGGAGGTGTGGGGGATGATAAATTAGTCTCTTTAAACCCATCGCGGCAATTGCTTTAGATCCCCATCTCCACTCATTTCCCCCCCAAACAGATTACCCCTTTACCTTTACCTGTCCCTACATTACCATTATCATCAACACTAATGGCCTAATGGACTAAACCATACACACTCCATAACTACCTGCATATGATACAGTGGCACTGTAGATACCATACAACACAGCCGTAGGACAGCCGTAGGACTTATGGCAGAACCAATGTTACATTTATTTATTTTTTAGCCCTTTTTCTCCCCAATTTCCTGGTATCCCAATTGGTAGTTACAGTCTGGTTTCATCGCTGCAACTCCCGTACAGACTCGGGAGAGGCGAAGGTCGAGAACCATTCGTTCCTCCGGAACACAACCCAACCAAGCCACACTGCTTCTTGACACATTGCCCAATTAACCCGAAAGCCAGCCGCACCAATGTGTCGGAGGAAACACCGTACACCTGGCGACCGTCTCAGCGTGCACTGCACCCGGCCCACCACAGGAGTTGCTGGTGTGCGATGGGACAGGGACATCCCTGCCAGCCAAACCCTCCCCTAACCCAGACGACACTGGGTCAATTGTGCACCGCTCCATGGGTCTCCCGGTCGCGGCCAGCTGCCACAGATTCTGGACATGAACCCAGAATCACTGCGATGCAGTGCCTTAGACCACTGCGCCACTCGGGAGGCCTTGAACCAATGTAATTTCAATGGTTGGATTGATTAGTGGTTTTACACATATATATAGCTAGATCTATTTTCACATCAACCATGTGATTTGAACCGTGGCTGATTTCATTTAGATGCTCTTAAAAGCACCGATGGCAATTCAGACCGTGGAGGTCAGCCGGGGTCAGAAATGCAGTACAGTATGGTCAATCTCTTCAATCACAAATAGACCACGAACGAAGCAACCCCGAGGTGATTCAACCCACATGTTTTAATAAACTGCGTGGTTTAGCCTGTTTGTTTCTCTACTTTGAAGCACGGCAGCTCTGGGGAAATTACTTGAACCCAGCGTTAGACCCGACATCGTCGGCTAACATGCCACCACTGTGTTACCACGGTAACCCTGATTAGCCGTTGCCATCCTGTGCATCACGAGGCTCATGTGTTTGTTTGGTCCAAAATGTAAATTGAGGGAGTAGACTGTTGATCAGGCAAACATACACACATTTCATCGCCCAAGGTTACTACTAATACTCATTGAAATATACATTTAGAGAATGCAACATAACCCCATTAGTATGAAGTCTACTAAACTAACCCAATAAGCCTATGCACAGTGATGCAATATTCTGATTGCATTGAGCAAGAGTGGGAAGGGCAGGAAATTGGAGGATGAGGTATTGTAGCTATATCCAGTTTTAATGAAACCTAATATGACTGTCTGTCTCTCTTCACCCTCCTATCCTACCGGCTTCGATTTCTCATCACTCTAAGCTCCATATGTGTGTGTGTGTGTGTGTGTGTGTGTGTATGACAGTGATGGAGATTAAATAGTGTATGCTGGCAGAAGTGAGAGCAGAATTATACTGCCTGATCAACCACTGGCGAAATCCCATCACAATGATCTCACGCTGTGTTTCTAATACACAATGAAATGAAACTCTTGGGTACAGTATGTTGTGGTGGACTTTAATTACAAGTGCTTCACAGGAACCTGGTAAAATGATGTTTGTTGTGTAGCTAGTCACTGAATGGCTCTGAATTCACTGTCAGCATGCAGTCAAAGCTATAACCTCTTTTGGAGCTAAATAGTGCTCTAGTATAGTGCTCTAGTATAGTGCTCTAGTATAGTGATCTAGTATAGTGCTCTAGTATAGTGCTCTAGTATAGTGCTCTAGTATAGTGCTCTAGTATAGTGTTCTAGTATAGTGCTCTAGTATAGTGCTCTAGTATAGTGCTCTAGTATAGTGCTCTAGTATAGTGCTCTAGTATAGTGCTCTAGTATAGTGCTCTAGTATAGTGATCTAGTATAGTGCTCTAGTATAGTGCTCTAGTATAGTGCTCTAGTATAGTGCTCTAGTATAGTGCTCTAGTATAGTGCTCTGGTATAGTGCTCTGGTATAGTGCTCTAGTATAGTGTTCTAGTATAGTGCTCTAGTATAGTGCTCTAGTATAGTGCTCTAGTATAGTGATCTAGTATAGTGCTCTAGTATAGTGCTCTGGTATAGTGCTCTAGTATAGTGCTCTAGTATAGTGCTCTAGTATAGTGCTCTAGTATAGTGCTCTAGTATAGTGCTCTAGTATAGTGCTCTAGTATAGTGCTCTGGTATCCTGATGTCGGCAGCAGATGAAAGTTGTATTCATGGCATTGCTAACTTAGCTGGCTTAACTTAGCTAGAAAACAAGTTGTATTAAGTGGCTAGCTAGCAATATCATTATTTGGTGGCCAATCAGACAGAGCTAACTAATCAGCTGAGCTAGCAAACAATATAACAAAAGTATAATTTCGGAATTGAAAAATACTCCATCAACTGGCTCTGCATTTCAGGAATCACAGTTGCAAGTAGGATACTCCTGGTCCACTGTTCAGTTAGTTAGGTTTAGGGTTAACCTTTTTTGAAGAAAATGGTCACTTTTTGCCACAGGCCTCACTGGCTTTCATGAGATTCAAACGTGAGCTTGTCCGAGGCGTCGGACTCAACGACAGTTGCTATCCATTGGAGTGCTGCGATTGGTTGCCAAAAATGTTGGGGCGGGGCTTAGCAAAGGGTCAATTGGTCTGCCAGACATCATGCACCTTGGAGGGTGAAGTCTCACATGCTGACCACACGGCCCGTGCGCGAGCGTTGCAAAATAAATGTACACATACAGTGGGGCAAAAAAGTATTTAGTCAGCCACCAATTGTGCAAGTTCTCCCACTTAAAAAGATGAGAGAGGCCTGTAATTTTCATCATAGGTACACTTCAACTATGACAGACAAAATGAGAAAAAAAAATCCAGAAAATCACATTGTAGGATTTTTAATGAATTTATTTGCAAATTATGGTCGAAAATAAGTATTTGGTCACCTACAAACAAGCAAGATTTCTGGCTCTCACAGACCTGTAACTTCTTCTTTAAGAGGCTCCTCTGTCCTCCACTCGTTACCTGTATTAATGGCACCTGTTTGAACTTATCAGTATAACAGACACCTGCCCACAACCTCAAACAGTCACACTCCAAACTCCACTATGGCCAAGACCAAAGAGCTGTCAAAGGACACCAGAAACAAAATTGTAGACCTGCACCAGGCTGGGAAGACTGAATCTGCAATAGGTAAGCAGCTTGGTTTGAATAAATCAACTGTGGGAGCAATTATTAGGAAATGGAAGACATACAAGACCACTGATAATCTCCCTCGATCTGGGGCTCCACACAAGATCTCACCTCGTGGGGTCAAAATGATCACAAGAACGGTGAGCAAAAATCCCAGAACCACACGGGGGGGCCTAGTGAATGATCTGCAGAGAGCTGGGACCAAAGTAACAAAGCCTATCATCAGAAACACACAACGCCGCCAGGGACTCAAATCCTGCAGTGCCAGACGTGTCCCCCCTGCTTAAGCCAGTACATGTCCAGGCCCGTCTGAAGTTTGCTAGTGAGCATTTGGATGATCCAGAAGAAGATTGGGAGAATGTCATATGGTCAGATGTAACCAAAATATAACTTTTTGGTAAAAACTCAACTCGTCGTGTTTGGAGGACAAAGAAAGCTGAGTTGCATCCAAAGAACACCATACCTACTGTGAAGCATGGGGGTGGAAACATCATGCGTTGGTGCTGTTTTTCTGCAAAGGGTCCAGGACGACTGATCCGTGTAAAGGAAAGAATGAATGGGGCCATGTATCGTGAGATTTTGAGTGAAAACCTCCTTCCATCAGCAAGGGCATTGAAGATGAAATGTGGCTGGGTCTTTCAGCATGACAATGATCCCAAACACACCGCCCGGGCAACGAAGGAGTGGCTTCGTAAGAAGCATTTCAAGGTCCTGGAGTGGCCTAGCCAGTCTCCAGATCTCAACCCCATAGAAAATCTTTGGAGGGAGTTGAAAGTCCGTGTTGCCCAGCAACAGCCCCAAAACATCACTGCTCTAGAGGAGATCTGCATGGAGGAATGGGCCAAAATACCAGCAACAGTGTGTGAAAACCTTGTGAAGACTTACAGAAAATGTTTGACCTCTGTCATTGCCAACAAAGGGTATATAACAAAGTATTGAGATAAACTTTTGTTATTGACCAAATACTTATTTTCCCTCATAATTTGCAAATAAATTCATTAAAAATCCTACAATGTGATATTCTGGATTTATTTTCCTAATTTTGTCTGTCATAGTTGAAGTGTACCTATGATGAAAAGGCCTCTCTCATCTTTTTAAGTGGGAGAACTTGCACAATTGGTGGCTGACTAAATACTTTTTTGCCCCACTGTACATGTTATTCAGTCATTGCACCCACACTGCTCGCATCTGCGTTGCCAAGCTCTAAAATAGAAGTCAGTTCTATTTGTGACGCTGAACGCGGTGCAAGTCCTGCCTCTCCCATCTCCTCATTAGTTTATAGAAGCAGATACCCACATGCCATCTCCTCATTGGTTATACCCACGTGGGTGATTGAGATGAACTGAGGTCGGTCGGTCAGTCGTGATAATTCTATGAAAGTTAGATGCCAATCACCACATAAAGTCCAAAGAAGAAAAATCCTGGAAGGAGGAGAGATGACTAAAAACAATTAGGTTGATCGTTTATGTGTGGATTAATTGTCAGAGTAGAGGACCTTGTGCATTTCAGGTAAAATAACAACTCAACGTTTATATGCCAGGACAAATTAGCTAGCAACAGCAATCTAGCAAAATAGGACAAATTAGCTAGCAACCGCAAGCTAGCTAAATTGACATAAATGTTTAATGCTTTTCGACCTGTCCCCAAATTAATATATTTTGATATTTCAACCTGCATGTCGTGATCTCGTTTGGTGTAGGGGGACCAAATCTATTTATGAACGATGGCGGACGTGGGCGTCTGGTCTGGGCATGGTGTCAGAGATCTGATGAAACATTCCTCTGTGGAAGTTTCTAGGGTTTCTCACAGTCTCTTTCTCTCTCTCTCTCTCTGCGTGTGTGTGTGTGTGTGTGTGTGTGTGTGTGTGTGTGTGTGTGTGTGTGTGTGTGTGTGTGGTTGTGTGGTTGTGTGTCCAACCATGCAAAGCAGAGGAACTGAGCCAGATCCTTTTAATACTGGAGCTGTGGCGAATCGCACCTAAAAATATGCACTTGGACACACACACACACCACACACACAGAGAGAGAGAAAACCAAGTCAAGAGGGTACACAAACAAGATCTATAAATAATCCTGCCACCCATTATACACACACACATTAGGAATCTCCTCTAAGAGTGGAGAGAGTGATAAACCTTAGCACTGCTAACAGACAGATGGACATTAGAACCTAGAGACAATCAATGTAAGAACAGATCAGTTCAGGTAAAGGTAATAACTAAGCAGGAAATTATATGGATACAATAAGCTATGATTATAAGAACGTAGGCACAGTGTGATATATATTCATCAGGATAAGAAGATAACAGCCCTCAACACCCCCCCCCCCCCCCCTCTCTCTCTCTCATTATCCCTAACATTAGCTGATCACCAGGATCTTCCATGTGAGGTGCTAATATAGTGGTTTATGTAACATTGTGATGACCAGACAAAATGGTATCAGCAGTGTGAGTACAGTTCTAATAGCCCTGCTCCTCTCTGTGTTTGGTGCAGAGAAGGAGAGAGAGAGAGAGAGAGAGAGAGAGAGAGAGAGAGAGAGAGAGAGAGAGAGAGCGAAAGAGAGAAAGAGAGAAAGAGAGAGAGGTGTGTGTGTGTGTGCATGCATTCTCTTGTTCGCACCCTTGGGGGTTTGGGAATAAGCACAGAACTCTGCCATTGGTAAGGATGTGTATGTGCACTTGTGTGTAGTGGGAGTACCAGCCCCTCGTTAACTGTCCCCTTCTCACTTTGTGCAGAGCTCGTTACTCAGTAGTGTAGTTGTGTAGTGTAGTTGAATAGAGTTAACTCAGGTTGTATCAACTATAGTGAGAGAGTAGTGTAGGGTTGAATAGAGTTAACTGAGGTTGTATATAGTGAGACAGTAGTGTAGTTGAACAGAGTTAACTGAGGTTGTATCAACTATAGTGAGACAGTAGTGTAGTTGAATAGAGTTAACTGAGGCTGTATATAGTGAGACAGTAGTGCAGTTGAATAGAGTTAACTAAGGTTGTATCAACTATAGTGAGACAGTAGTGTAGTTGAATAGAGTTAACTGAGGTTGTATCAACTATAGTGAGACAGTAGTGTAAGGTTGAATAGAGTTAACTCAGGTTGTATCAACTATAGTGAGACAGTAGTGTAGGGTTGAATAGAGTTAACTGAGGTTGTATATAGTGAGACAGTAGTGTAGGGTTGAACAGAGTTAACTGAGGTTGTATATAGTGAGACAGTAGTGTAGGGTTGAACAGAGTTAACTGAGGTTGTATCAGCTATAGTGAGACAGTAGTGTAGGGTTGAATAGAGTTAACTGAGGTTGTATATAGTGAGACAGTAGTGTAGGGTTGAATAGAGTTAACTGAGGTTGTATATAGTGAGACAGTAGTGTAGGGTTGAATAGAGTTAACTGAGGTTGTATCAACTATAGTGAGACAGTAGTGTAGGGTTGAATAGAGTTAACTGAGGTTGTATATAGTGAGACAGTAGTGTAGGGTTGAATAGAGTTAACTGAGGTTGTATATAGTGAGACAGTAGTGTAGGGTTGAATAGAGTTAACTGAGGTTGTATATAGTGAGACAGTAGTGTAGGGTTGAATAGAGTTAACTGAGGTTGTATATAGTGAGACAGTAGTGTAGGGTTGAATAGAGTTAACTGAGGTTGTATATAGTGAGACAGTAGTGTAGGGTTGAACAGAGTTAACTGAGGTTGTATCAGCTATAGTGAGACAGTAGTGTAGGGTTGAATAGAGTTAACTGAGGTTGTATCAGCTATAGTGAGACAGTAGTGTAGGGTTGAATAGAGTTAACTGAGCCTGCTGAGGGTTGTAGATAATACTCTCCTGACAGAGATAAGAGCTGTCGGCTTCTGAACCAAGAGCCCACTAACCAGTGGGTGTGTGTATTGATGCCATGTGTGTCTCTGTGTATGCCAGTGTGTGTATGTGTGTATTGATGCCCTGTGTGTGTCTGTGCATGCCAGAGTGTGTGTATTGATGCCCTGTGTGTGTGTCTGTGCACGCCAGAGTGTGTGTATTGATGCCATGTTTGTCTCTGTGTATACCAGTATGTGTGTGTATGTGTGTATTGATGCCCTGTGTGTGTCTGTGTATGCCAGTGTGTGTGTGTATGTGTGTATTGATGCCATGTGTGTCTCTGTGTATGCCAGTGTGTGTGTGTATGTGTGTATTGATGCCCTGTGTGTGTCTGTGCACGCCAGAGTGTGTGTATTGATGCCATGTTTGTCTCTGTGTATGCCAGTGTGTGTGTGTATGTGTGTATTGATGCCCTGTGTGTGTCTGTGCACGCCAGAGTGTGTGTGTCTGTGCACGCCAGAGTGTGTGTATTGATGCCATGTTTGTCTCTGTGTATACCAGTGTGTGTGTGTGTATTGATGCCATCTGTGTCTCTGTGTATGCCAGTGTGTGTGTGTATTGATGCCATCTGTGTCTGCCAGTGTGTGTGTGTGTGTGTGTATTGATGCCATGTGTGTCTTTGTGTATGCCAGTGTGTGTGTGTGTATTGATGCCAGTGTGTGTGTGTGTATTGATGCCCTGTGTGTCTCTGTGTATGCTAGTGTGTGTGTGTGCGTGTGTGTGTATTGATGCCATCTGTGTCTCTGTGTATGCCAGTGTGTGTGTGTATTGATGCCATCTGTGTCTCTGTGTATGCCAGTGTGTGTGTGTATTGATGCCATCTGTGTCTCTGTGTATACCAGAGTGTGTGTTACCACATCTGCAAGGCTCATAATTCAGCCTCTCATTTGGCCAAGGTATGGATCTAGCTGTGCAGAGGTCAACAGAGTGATGCAGTGATGGGTGGGCTCTGCTTTAGAACCCTGTCTGTCAGGGAATGGGTGGGCCCTGCTTTAGACCCCAGTCTATCAGGGAATGGGTGGGCTCTGCTTTAGAACCCAGTCTGTCAGGGAATGGGTGGGCCCTGCTTTAGACCCCAGTCTGTCAGGGAATGGGTGGGCTCTGCTTTAGAACCCAGTCTGTCAGGGAATGGGTGGGCCCTGCTTTAGACCCCAGTCTGTCAGGGAATTTAGCCCAACAGGTTTAGAATGGAGGACTGGCGATAGATTAAGAATTAAGAGTTTGGGTTGTGGTACGCTGATACTAGATCAGTGCTTAAGATCCATCAAGAGGTGAGAAGAGAGAAGAGAGAGGAGAGAGATGGCTTTAGAATAAGGCAGTCTGTTCAGTCTGTTCTGTATGAGTGCTTTGACTTGAGATAAATGGAAATTGTTTGCCGTTGTTTTTCCCTTGTTACATCTGTAAGATGGATGATGTGGCAGAGACATTGATGTCAGGCCAGGATGCATATCCACACACGCACACGCACACACACACGCACAGAGAGGAAGAAGTCAATGTGATTAGACTAAACAGGCCCGACTACTGGACCACGGATGGCTGGCTACGGCTAAACGGATGAGAGAAGGATGCATTTGACATATCTGGGTTATGAAATCTTCCTCCCATTCTGCCATGCCCATCTCTCAACTGCCTTCCAAGGCACGTCAGTATTCCCGTAATCTGTGTTGCTCTAACGATCTCAGCGCGGTCGTGATTCAAGTCATGTGCAGTACTTTACTCTACAGTATGTTGTTTTTATTGTCTCGGAGTTTGAATTGCGTAACTCTATCTCCTCAGTGGTTCCTGATGAGGAGTGGCACGATGGGGATGAAGATGGGGTGGATCCTGTACCGAGGACCCCACAGGAATGAGTTAGTCCTTTACATTTCAAAAACTAAAAGCATTGTATTTGGGACAAATCATTCACAAAACCCTAAACCTCAACTAAATCTTGTAATAAATCATGTGGAAATTGAGCAAGTTGAGGTGACTAAACTGCTTGGAGTAACTCTGGATTGTATACTGTCATGGTCTAAACATATTGATACAACAGTAGCGAAGATGGGGAGAAGTCTGGCCATAATAAAGCGCTGTTCTACTTTCTTAACAACACTATCAACAAGACAGGTCCTACAGGCCCTAGTTTGGTCGACCTGGACTACTGTTCAGTCGTGTGGTCAGGTGCCACAAGGAGGGACTTAGGAAAATTACAATTGGCTCTGAACAGGGCAGCACGGCTGGCCCTTGGATGTACACAGAGAGCAAACATTAATTATATGCATGTCAATCTCTCCTGGCTCAAAGTGGAGGACAGATTTTATCACTACTTTGTTAGATGTATTGACATGTTGAAAACACAGAGCTGTCTGTTCAAACGACTAGCACACAGCTCAGACATCTATGCACAAGACATGACACCACAGGTCTCTTTACAGTCCCCAAGTCCAGAACAGACTATGGGAGGTGCACAGTATTACATGGAGCCATGACAACATGGAACTGTATTCCACATCAGGTAACTAATGCAGCAGTAGAATCAGATTTAAAAACAGGTCAAAATATACCTAATGGGGACTGTGAAGCAGCACAAACATAGGCACAGACACATGCATACAGACATGATAACATACGCACACGTACACATGGATTTTGTGTTGTAGATATGTGGTGCTGGAGTAGGGGCCTGAGGGCACACACTTAGTGTGTTGTGAAATCTGCTATGAATGAATTGTAATGTTTTAACATTTTTATAACTGCCTTAATTTTGCTGGACCCCAGGAAGAGTAGCTGCTGCCTTAGCAGGAACTAATGGGGATCCATAATTTTTTTTAATTTTTTTTTATTTTACCTTTATTTAACTAGGCAAGTCAGTTAAGAACAAATTCTTATTTTCAATGACGGCCTAGGAACAGTGGGTTAACTGCCTGTTCAGGGGCAGAACGACAGATTTGTACCTTGTCAGCTCGGGGGTTTGAACTTGCAACCTTCCGGTTACTAGACCAACGCTCTAACCACTAGGCTACCCTGCCGCCCCAGGAAGAGTAGCTGCTGCTTTAGCAGGAACTAATGGGGATCCATAATAAACCCCAGGAAGAGTAGCTGCTGCCTTAGCAGGAACTAATGGGGATCTATAATAAACCCCAGGAAGAGTAGCTGCTGTCTTGGCAGGAACTAATGGGGATCCATAATAAACCCCAGGAAGAGTAGCTGCTGCCTTAGCAGGAACTAATGGGGATCTATAATAAACCCCAGGAAGAGTAGCTGCTGCCTTGGCAGGAACTAATGGGGATCCATAATAAACCCCAGGAAGAGTAGCTGCTGCCTTAGCAGGAACTAATGGGGATCCATAATAAACCCCAGGAAGAGTATCTGCTGCCTTAGCAGGAACTAATGGGGATCCATAATAAACCCCAGGAAGAGTAGCTGCTGCCATAGCAGGAACTAATGAGGATCCATAATAAACCCCAGGAAGAGTATCTGCTGCCTTAGCAGGAACTAATGGGGATCCATAATAAACCCCAGGAAGAGTAGCTGCTGCCTTAGCAGGAACTAATGGGGATCCATAATAAACCCCAGGAAGAGTAGCTGCTGCTTTAGCAGGAACTAATGGGGATCCATAATAAACCCCAGGAAGAGTAGCTGCTGCCTTAGCAGGAACTAATGGGGATCTATAATAAACCCCAGGAAGAGTAGCTGCTGCCTTGGCAGGAACTAATGGGGATCCATAATAAACCCCAGGAAGAGTAGCTGCTGCCTTGGCAGGAACTAATGGGGATCCATAATAAACCCCAGGAAGAGTAGCTGCTGCCTTAGCAGGAACTAATGGGGATCCATAATAAACCCCAGGAAGAGTATCTGCTGCCTTAGCAGGAACTATTGGGGATCCATAATAAACCCCAGGAAGAGTATCTGCTGCCTTAGCAGGAACTAATGGGGATCCATAATAAACCCCAGGAAGAGTATCTGCTGCCATAACAGGAACTAATGAGGATCCATAATAAACCCCAGGAAGAGTATCTGCTGCCTTAGCAGGAACTAATGGGGATCCATAATAAACCCCAGGAAGAGTAGCTGCTGCCTTAGCAGGAACTAATGGGGATCCATAATAAACCCCAGGAAGAGTAGCTGCTGCCTTGGCAGGAACTAATGGGGATCCATAATAAACCCCAGGAAGAGTAGCTGCTGCCTTGGCAGGAACTAATGGGGATCCATAATAAACCCCAGGAAGAGTAGCTGCTGCCTTAGCAGGAACTAATGGGGATCCATAATAAACCCCAGCAAGAGTAGCTGCTGCCTTAGCAGGAACTAATGGGGATTCATAATAAACCCCAGGAAGAGTAGCTGCTGCCTTGGCAGGAACTAATGGGGATCCATAATAAACCCCAGGAAGAGTAGCTGCTGCCTTAGCAGGAACTAATGGGGATCCATAATAAACCCCAGGAAGAGTAGCTGCTGCCTTAGCAGGAACTAATGGGGATCCATAATAAACCCCAGGAAGAGTAGCTGCTGCCTTAGCAGGAACTAATGGGGATCCGTAATAAATACAAATACCACCAGGAGTCATTACGACGACAACGTCAAAGCCACTGATCACAGGTAACTGGATCGCACTTAACATCACACAAACACAAATAAGATACTGGACACACAAAGATAGGCACGCACACACCCTTAGAAACACACACACACACACACACTTGAATACATCACAAGCCCTCCAATCACTCCTCGCCTACTTACTTCCTCAATCTAGCTCAACACACTGTCAGTTTGAAGAGCAAAGCAGCCTATTACTGTTACAATCTGTCTGAGAGTCACAGCAGCCAGGCAGAAACATTTCCCTCAGCCCTTCCTACAGTCTCTAATTGCCTCCAAAGGGAGGTGACTGTTGGTTGGAATCGTGTTGTTGAACATTTACCAGCCGGAGTCTAGCTAAGGACCTCTCTCCCTCTCTTCGTTTGATTAGTAGCAACCCTTTTCAGAAGAACATCTCAGGTAGAGAGGAAGTAGAAACATCTGGTGGTTGGTCAGTAAAGATTCATTAATCATGTGATAATTAAGAGGTTCATTTGAAACCCACTTATCCGCAGCAGATGTAACCCACATTACTGCCCAGAAATAGCAGACCTATTCAGCCAAATAGCAAAAATAGACTAGTTAAATGTGCTACTGCAGATGACGTGACACCACAGAGGCTTGTGTGTGTGAGAGAGAGAATTTACTGCCTCCTTATCATGCAAATCAAATATCAAATCAGTCCATAACATGTTCCTATGTAGGACTGTAGCAGGCCAGGGTCTGTTGATGTAAAGGAGTTTTGGGATCATATCAGATCTTTCCACTCAACCCATTTTGCCACAAAATACAATTCTCTCCTCTTCAATGTGCATGACAGCTCCTCCGACACTCGTTCCGGCTGAATTGCCTTTCTGAGGACAGTGAAATTGAAAGTGAAGGAAAACAGATGAAAGCTAAATGAAGCCTTGGATTTTCCTGACGCGGGGACAACAGGAGACCAATTAGAAAGATGGAGGGGAGGATGTCAGTGGGAGTTGAGTTCTGCAGTCAGGTGTCAAGGTTTACACTGGGATCCTGGAACAAATAGTCTTCAACTGGGTCCTTTCCTCCTATTTCCTTCATGACCACTGATGTTCTGATTTACCTATCAGTTGATGTGATGAAAATCAATAAAAGGGGGGCATATTAAGAGTATTAAAGGCCCAGTGCTGTCAAAAACATGATTTACCTGTGTTTTATATATACAGGTAACTGCCAAAATAACGGAAACCCTTGAGTAAATGAAGGTTCTGGTGGCTCTGTGGGGTGCATGGTTTAGGTCCACTCGATCCCTTAGAGGGCAAGGTAAATGTCAATTAATACACAGCCATTCTGAGTGATCACCTTCAACCTTTGGTGAATCATGTCTATCCTGATGGGAGTGGAGCCCCTATCCACAGGGCACGAGTGGTCACTGAATGGTTTGATGAGCATGAAAACGATGTAAACCATATGCCCTGGCCGTCTCAGTCACCAGATCTCAACCAATGGAACACTTATGGGAGATTCTAGAGCGGCGCCTGAGACAGTGTTTTCCACCACCATCAACAAAACACCAAATTATGGAATTTCTGGTGGAAGAATGGTGTCGCATCCCTCCTATAGAGTTCCAGACACTTGTAGAATCTACACCAACTTGCCAAGGCACATTGAAGGTGTTCAGGTGCCTCGTGGTGGCCCAACACCCTATTATGACACTTTATGTTGGTGGTTCATTTATTTTGGCAGTTACCTGTATTTCCACACTATGAGGTTGGAATAATAGTGTGAAATTGTGAAAATGACGATAATGCCGTATTAACGTAAGAGCTGTTTGACAAGACTGGCTGTGATTTCTGCCTGTTCAGGTGGGATGGAGTTTGGGACTGCCTGGCGACAGGCAATAGTTAATAATAATTTGGGGGTGCTTATATTTGTCCTGTTACACACAAGTGTATAATGGGAATGTGTTTCTTGCAGGTCCAAACTCTCCCTGAGACACCCACAGAGAGTGGGGTCATGGCCAGGGTCACGGCCAGTGCCCCTGAAGCAATTAGAGTTAAGTATCAAGGGCACAGGGACAGACTTTTCTCCTTGTCGGCTCCGGTACTCGAACCAGCGACCTTTCGGTTACTGGCCCAACACTAACCTTGAGGCTACCTGCCGCCCATAGACCAATAACAAAGAGAGTTTAAACCTCTCTGCCAATAACAGCTAGTTTTGAGGTTCCATATCCCTCCCATAAAGCTTAGGCCCCTCACTCAGACCACTACCATAGTCCTAGCAACATTCTTGCTTGAGAAATGAAGAAGCTATTTTTTATATTTTTTTTTACAATTTGAATTGAAAAAAATAACAATAAGGTACTTAATTGTTGCCCATAAATGATTTGATATTGAGATAAAAACAGATGCATTGGGCATTTAAGGCATAACCTCTGACGTAAGTCTGATACTAATCGCTCAACTTCTGTTGAACAATGGGAACCTTACAGTATGTCCGCAACTCTAGTATGTTTCAATGGCGATTTAAACTGACGCACAAAAAAGACAACACTTCAATCCGAGTTGGATCTTTGTCAGGTCATCTTTTTCTTGAATACGTTCTTCTGTCCTGCACCTGATGAGTTGGAATTTCCTTATTTTTCTCTATTTTCTAACCATCTACAAACATCTCTGTCCAAGCTATATTGTAAAGTAGCTTGTTATTGACTATAGTGTCTACATACATACATACATACGCACGCACGTACGCACGCTGTTGGCATTGAATCCGGGCAATAATATGACATCCATATATGTGACTGACTGTAAACCTGAGGGGTTTTGTCACAAGTGGAATGTAGACTATAACTAGGCAGCAACACGCGATGGAACGGACCGGACTTCGCTGTCCCCGTCACACGGCCACATTCCAACGGGGGCGGGTATCCAGGACGGCGGACTGGCTGACTCGCTGGACGCTCCGATGGGCGATTAATTGACCCGAGCGAGACAGGCAGGAACCTTTGGCTCTAGTCCAGAAACCCCAGTCACGTTTTCCACTGTGCCCGCGGGGCAGCTAGGGCATCGCCCAGGAAAGTAAACAAACGGGTGGAACAAGCGACTGGCCTGCCACAACATGACCACCCTTATCTGTGGCAGTTGTCTCGCCTGGCACTTCCTGTTCGTGTTAAACTCCGCCCACATCTCCCACACTGTGCAGACAGGGTGTCTGGTATGACAATATTACATCATTATTGTTAGGACACTGCTTCTCGTCTCTCCTGTAGTAATAGCCATCTTCAAAAGGAATCTTTTAGTGACAGATAAGGAACATATCAGGCACCACCTCTTATCATAACATTATTACAATTTAACTACTGTCTGTAGGTGTCATCATCAGGGATGGTTCCAATGAGTTACTGACTCATACAAGTGGCTGAAAAATAGTGGGCTGAAGCAACATTAATATTCTATGGGGGTGCCATGTTATTGCTTTTGGGGAGGGGCACTGATTTGTTATGGGAGTGCCCAGAACCCCTGGCAGCCAGTGTAATTCTAACCCTGTCAGAACAAATACAATTTATTGTTCATTTCACCCTCCAGATTAGTTGAGTAATAAGCTGTGTCAGAGCTGTTAGTGTGCTGATTCACCTCAGTGGATTTTAGACGTGTACAAGACTGCTGTAACTGCAGAGTCTGCTATATATTCAGCTGAACGGACACTCATTAAATGTGCAACTGTGCAAAACCTAAAGGGAATGTATCAATAGCCATGTTGTGCTAGGGTATACTATATCCTACAGGGGACTAGAGAGAGATAGAGAAACATCATGGAACGATGCACGGAGGAACCTCTTTAAACACTTTTCATTTCTGCCCATTAAAGATTCAACGGGCCTAATTAAAAAACCCTGCATCAGGGAAAAGCAAAGCCTCTGAAAACATTGGCAGTCAGTATTTCACAGCATTAGTGCCATGATTAAAGCCACGGTCGCCCGTCTCGTAACCGTCTGTCAGAGGTTAAATAAAAATGGTGACGTCGTGCCGCGAGACAGATCGCTCACTCAGGTTCATATTTCCCAGAGCTTGACGGGTCCGTCATCAACTCACACCGAATCTCGGGAGTCGGTGGCTGAGCACGGAATGAAGACTAAACGAGTGTCAAAAGAAGACAATCGGTACTCTGCAGGACAGCGCTGAGGTTAATGTTGAAGCCCCTCTTTAAAAGGATCAGCCACTCGAGTCAGGCTTTGATAGAAATGTTCAGGGGTCCGTGTTGTGGTTTGGGCTTCCTGAATAGAGTGGAGAGGTTTCTTTGGTCGGCGAATGAGAGGAACCAGCGAGGCTGATGGGAGGTGGAGAATACAGTCTTAATGACAACCTTTCTACAACACACCATGTTAACAGGAAGCACTCTTGCATTAAACTGAGAAAAGGGCACTGGGTTTTGTTTTCAGCATCCTCAATATGGTTGCAGGGCCACATGCATGCACACCATACCCAAAGCTGTTCACATTAGAGCTCAATTGCCAGGGGAGTGTATTTAGACAGGGAGAGAGAGAGAAGGGGCAATGCGGGAGGAAGAGAGAGACACACAAAGATGGGGTAGAGGTTATGAGAGGAAGAGAGAGCGTGTGTGTCAGAGAGAGAGAGAGAAAAAGAAGAATGGTCTTCGAGGGAGGAAACAGGACCAGTATAGAAGAGACGTCACAAACAAAACAGTCCATTACGGGTCTGGGACTGAGACGGGGTGGGGAAACAGACAGCTACCATACAACACAATCAGAGGGGCTAGGGTCTCATATATCACAAGAGAAAAGGGACAACTTAAATGTATAAATACATTACTTAGTTTTGTGGTACAGAAGTTTGTACATAAATCGAGGTTGCATACCAACATGCAATCAATGTGCCAACAGACATGACGTATCTCATTTTGCCACACGTCTTTATCATCCAAACTGCATTTTAGTACCATACAGACCACATTTTGAGACCATTTGACAAATGCCTGGGCTGTATTATACAATATTCAAAAGCATCCTTATTTTACTCAAATCCAACCCACACAGTCCACTTCACACCACTATCACAGACAGACGTTTCACAGAGTCACAAGGTACTCTACATCTAGCAGCCTACAAATCACGCAGCTCTGTAACTGCTAGTACCTCCCTGTATACCAGGATATCCTGCTCGTTTGTCTCCGTCTCTGTAGCCCAATAAGGAGCCTGGTGGGAGGACGGCTCATAATAATAATGTCTGGAACGGAGCAAACGGAATGATACCATTCCATTGATTCTGCTCCAGCCTTTACCACAAGCCTGTCCTCCCACATTAAGGTGCCACCAACCTCCTGTAGATTATATCTGATAGGGCTGGGCTTGAATGAGTGATAAGGCTGTGTGTCTGTGTCTGGATACAAGATGTAATTTGGCCTGTTTCTCTCAGTTTTCACGTCTTCAATAGGAGGAGTGAGGAGAAGCATGGAAATAAATGGGTACCCGCTGGTCTGTTTGATGTCCTAGCTGATCTGTTTTACTGAAGTGGCATTGATTGAGGATAATGCTTTGGCTAATGGCTATTATGGACGTCATGTAAGATGTTGGCTGTCGAAGTCTGTAAAGCTCTCTTTGAAAAGGAAGAGCCTAAATCCGTGCGAGGGAAACTGTCGCTGGTGCCCATCCGTGATGCATTTGTTTGTGTGTAATGACTACTAGGTACACACATCCAAGTCATCTTCCATATATTGATCTTACCAGTATACATGCATTGATTGACCTTACCTACATGCATTGACTTGGCGCTCAGCCCACATGCTTTCACAGACTTGGCCCTCAGCCCATTAGTGTCTAGGCTCGAATGTTGAGTAAACATTGTGTATTCTCATGTGTGCCTGTTTAGGATGGACTCTCTTGGGTGTTGCCCTCTGCTGGTAAATTGTATTACTATGCTGTTATCAGAAAACAGCATCCTGAGGACGATGTGGCTGTGCAGCATTGCGCTGTATGGACGCTGCTGCATATGGCATTGATCTACAGTGCCTTGCGAAAGTATTCGGCCCCCTTGAACTTTGCGACCTTTTGCCACATTTCAGGCTTCAAACATAAAGATATAAAACTGTATTTTTTGTGAAGAATCAACAAGTGGGACACAATCATGAAGTGGAACGACATTTATTGGATATTTCAAACTTTTTTAACAAATCAAAAACTGAAAAATTGGGCGTGCAAAATTATTCAGCCCCTTTACTTTCAGTGCAGCAAACTCTCTCCAGAAGTTCAGTGAGGATCTCTGAATGATCCAATGTTGACCTAAATGACTAATGATGATAAATACAATCCACCTGTGTGTAATCAAGTCTCCGTATAAATGCACCTGCACTGTGATAGTCTCAGAGGTCCGTTAAAAGCGCAGAGAGCATCATGAAGAACAAGGAACACACCAGGCAGGTCCGAGATACTGTTGTGAAGAAGTTTAAAGCCGGATTTGGATACAAAAAGATTTCCCAAGCTTTAAACATCCCAAGGAGCACTGTGCAAGCGATAATATTGAAATGGAAGGAGTATCAGACCACTGCAAATCTACCAAGACCTGGCCGTCCCTCAACTTTCAGCTCATACAAGGAGAAGACTGATCAGAGATGCAGCCAAGAGGCCCATAATCACTCTGGATGAACTGCAGAGATCTACAGCTGAGGTGGGAGACTCTGTCCATAGGACAACAATCAGTCGTATATTGCACAAATCTGGCCTTTATGGAAGAGTGGCAAGAAGAAAGCCATTTCTTAAAGATATCCATAAAAAGTGTTGTTTAAAGTTTGCCACAAGCCACCTGGGAGACACACCAAACATGTGGAAGAAGGTGCTCTGGTCAGATGAAACCAAAATTGAACTTTTTGGCAACAATGCAAGACGTTATGTTTGGCGTAAAAGCAACACAGCTCATCACCCTGAACACACCATCCCCACTGTCAAACATGGTGGTGGCAGCATCATGGTTTGGGCCTGCTTTTCTTCAGCAGGGACAGGGAAGATGGTTAAAATTGATGGGAAGATGGATGGAGCCAAATACAGGACCATTCTGGAAGAAAACCTGATGGAGTCTGCAAAAGACCTGAGACTGGGACGGAGATTTGTCTTCCAACAAGACAATGATCCAAAACATAAAGCAAAATCTACAATGGAATGGTTCAAAAATAAACATATCCAGGTGTTAGAATGGCCAAGTCAAAGTCCAGACCCGAATCCAATCGAGAATCTGTGGAAAGAACTGAAAACTGCTGTTCACAAATGCTCTCCATCCAACCTCACTGAGCTCAAGCTGTTTTGCAAGGAGGAATGGGAAAAAATTTCAGTCTCTCGATGTGCAAAACTGATAGAGACATACCCCAAGCGACTTACAGCTGTAATCGCAGCAAAGGGTGGCGCTACAAAGTATTAACTTAAGGGGGCTGAATAATTTTACACGCCCAATTTTTCAGTTTTTGATTTGTTAAAAAAGTTTGAAATATCCAATAAATGTCGTTCCACTTCATGATTGTGTCCCACTTGTTGTTGATTCTTCACAAAAAAATACAGTTTTATATCTTTATGTTTGAAGCCTGAAATGTGGCAAAAGGTCGCAAAGTTCAAGGGGGCCGAATACTTTCGCAATGCACTGTATATTTGGGACGGTCAGATGTCAAACCTCATGACAAATGGCTTTTTAGGAAGCGATAAACATTTTATGGAATCTAAATTGAAATTCTATATTTTCCCATGTTTTTTTCAGGTAACCTTCCTGATCTTGAAGACTGGCTGTCCGACCCAACGGGTAGTGAAACCACCTACCTCCCAGACTGCAATCAGGAACATTCGGGAATCTGCAACACCTCCAACACCTGGGCACCGCCCACCACCTCTGACGTCCTCCCCACCGCCAACACCCCCTCCACCAACCAATCAAATAACCCCTTCCTGATTCCGGCCCGGCCCATGTTCGTATCCCTGCATTCTGATTGGAACAGCGCCATGGCCGCCTGGGGATTAGCCTGGGATGCACACGTGTACGGTCTGGGCTCCATCTTCGCCATGGTGACCCTGGCCTCGGCGCTCAACCTGCTGTGCCTGCCCCTGCGCTGCCCTTCCGGCTGTGGCTACTTCGCCCTGGTCAGCGTCTTCCTCCTGGCTGCAGGGTGTACCAGGGCTTTCTCCCTCCTCTACGATGCCTACGGCCACCAGGACCGGCTGCCCTCCACCGAGGCCTCCCTGCTGCTCTATGAAGCCCCGTTCCCCTGCCTGACTGCAGCCTTCGGCCTGGTCTTCCTGCTCCTCTCTATGCGCTCCAGGATGCAGCTATCCTACTCAGCCTTCCAGAGACCCTGTTTCCTGGCCTGTCTGGTGTTGCTGCACTTCGCAGCAGCTTTTGGTCCTGTAGCACTGCTGAGGCTCTACCAGAGGAGGGCACCCTTCTGCCTCTTCATCTCGCTCATCTCCCGGGGAGCGTTTGTGGCGCTGGTTTCTTTTCTATCGGTCGCCTATTTTGTGTTTTTCTGCTACGTACGGGCGGACTCAAAGCACATTTACCACCTGAATAACACCTCGCCCACGCCAGCTGAGCGATACAACCGCTGTCCATTCGCAGAGAGCAGGGACTGGGACCGTGCGGCTGCGACAGTGTGCCTTTCGGCTCTGTTCTGCCTGGCATGCGCCGGGCTGCAGCTGTACGCCATGCTCCACTCTCTGGGGCTCGCCGGAGGAGCAGATGTGTTCCGCCCCTGGCCTTGGTGGACCTTCCAGCTCAGCTGCAGGGTTTGTGAGGCCGGAGTTTGTCTCACCCTAGCCCTGGTGGTGGCCCAGCCAATCTACTGCTCTGACCACCTTCCCCAGCCTGGAAGCTGTTGGACGGAGCTGCTGGCGATTAAGTCGCCCATTATGCCGGGAACCTACCAGTGGACCCTGAGCCAGCAGGAGAAGCTGGCCATCTGCGACATTGGGCACGGGGAGACAGAGTGCCTACCCCTCTACATGCTGATGGATGAAAGGCTAGGCAGCAGCTTGAACGGCCTGGACCTCCTGTACCACAGCAACCGGGCCTTGGCTTACAGAGACCTGGACCTGAATTTGGATCTGCCTGGCTCCAGCAAGCCCGAGGACAGGTGTGGTGGAGAGGCGTCCGGGGGTTCCTCCTTCACCAGCGACTCCACGGCTGACCTGCGGCCGCCATCGCCCATCAACCTGCGCCGTAGTATTGATGAGGCGCTCTTCAGCGAGGACCTCTTTCCCATAAGCCTCTTCAGACCGTCCATACCCTTTTGCTGCAGTGACCTGTCACTCAACATCCCCTACTCCACGTCCACCCTGCCCAATAGTGGCCAGGTGCTTCGAGAGACCCTCTCAGCTGACCCAGGCCTGTACCGGACGACCTCCTGCGTGGAGATGGCCCCTCCTCCCCCAACCCCTCTACCAAACCGACCTATGGCAGGCGACACCATCCTGGGTGCTCCACCATCTCCCTCCCTGTCCTCCAACTCCTCTTCCCCAGAACGCTGGAGGGGAAGTTCCTCCTCCTGCTCCCTGTACAGACCCTCATTAGGGGGGTCCTCTCTGGTCCTCTGTTCCAGCCCAGAGGGGCACGCCCAACCCCCATCCCTAGGCGGCAGCTCAAGCCGCATTACAGCCTCCAGCCACCAGGGCTCACACATGCAGAGATACTATCGCACACTGGGGTCAGCCTCACAGGAGAGTCTTGACCTAGAGTCTGAAGCGGACCGGTCCGTACAAGAGGAGTTCATCAATGTCTGCAGACAGATTGATGCGATGAGCATCTGCAGTGAGACAATTGACCTGTAGGCAGAGCTCTCAACAGTCAAGGGCTAAAGACTGAGGACTGGACTGAAATAAGGTGTTGTGAAGAAGGATTCAAGATGGCGTCACGATCTGTAAGGAGCAACGAGCGGTTTGATTCATCAGGCTAGCCTTCATTGTCAAGAAAGGTAAAACAGTGCGTAAATGAACTGAGGGTTTGTTTCAGAATGTTGACAAGAGTCTTAAGTGCCACATGCCAAGGAGAAATTTGTGACATTTTTCCCACATTTGCTATTGGATGATGAAGTTTGATACGTTAATAAAAGTTGCGTTTTCCTGTGCATTTCAAGAGGGGCACAGGAAAGCAAAATACATTTGTACAAAACGTTTTGCATTCAAATAAATAATACTGTGATTGAAATAAGCACTTAATAAACGACTACTGAAAATCTTGTTTTAATATTTTAGCATACTCTTATCCAGATTGAGTGCATACATTCTCATACTTTTTTTCCTTCTCCATACTGGTCCTCTGTTGGAATCAAACCCTGGTGTTGCCAGCACCATGCTCTACCAACTGAGCTACACGGGACTGTACTTTACATTTTCATAGTGTAAGATTGTTATTCAATGCCAAGTTGTTTCAATTCAGTCAAATATAATTGTGTTTGTGAGCCTCTACATGAAGAATTAGACATGTTAGAGATGTGCTTTAAGATCCATCCAATAAAGGAAAGCTTGATTTGAACTAAAGGCAACATTGTAGCGGAGCAGCAGTGAACTATACTGGTAGGATAGCACCGATACTATTGTGCTTTAACTTCGGACTGACACACAGTACATTTTATATGAAGCCGCTTGATATTTTATTAATGTTAAAAAGATACTTTACTCAAAACATGATTAAATAAAGAGAAATGTCAACATTTAAGTGTGCATGTTTTGTTTTCACTAAGTTTCAGGTCATGTAGTTCAGGTATCTTCTATAGTTACATTTGGGGATATTATTTTTGACAACGCAATATTATTTTTGCACCAGTTGGCTGTACATGCCCCAAAACACCAGTATTTTTACTTCATAGTTTGATCTCCATCTTTTTAAATTAGGTAGACAGTTTGTATCCAACACTTACTTCCACGACTGATCAAAACTCACGACTCTTGTCCCTCTGCAGCAGACACATGGTGAGAAATATGTTTGGAACATTGAATCACAATACATATAGAATCGTAATACATATCGTATCAGCACACAAGTATCGTGATAATATATTGTATCCTGAGGTCCCTGGGAATTCCCAGCCTTAATAACAACCCACAAATCAACATATTTGGACTTTTATTGTTTTACAGCATTAGTGACCGGTTTCTGTTGTAATCCCATTGTAAACAAGGCCTGTTTCATAGTCAGTGGAGATTCTCATAACTAAAGGTGGGAGACTGCAAACAACCATTTCAAACAGGATACAGGTATATAATTCTCCATACATCTTCATGTACATATTTACTTAATATTCATGTCAACTGTAAGAGTACTGATAGTCAAGTGAGGTCCCGGTAGGGCAAAGTACATTAGCACAAAACGGAAAGAAAGTCACTCCTACAGCTTAAGAGATATCCTAAAAAAAACATCTGGCAAAAATAACAGTTTACGAAAAACATTAGAAAAATCTATTCCTACACAAGCTGAATGATATAGATACGGTATCTCAGTGAGAAAGGGGGTGAGGAGGATGTATAGCGCCATGCACATACAACACAGTTCTTACGGGAATTTAAGACTTTCCGTCGTGACGACCCCCATTTCAAGGCATATCTCTGGTAATCAGAGCAGGTCAAAGCTGCTAGCAATTGGTGCCACAATCTGGGACAGGGGTGGAGCGAGGGACTACATCGCTGGCGATTCGTAGCTTTAAATTTGGGCTTTTAGTATTAATAACACTAAAGTGTCACAGAGAGCATGTTGATACATTTGGCAGTATGTACGGAATTAGAAAAAAGCGAAATATAAATAGAGCCATGTTGAGGCTTTAAAAAACTAAAAAGCATACATATCAAAACCCTTCATGCTCCTTCGAGCCACTGGGACTTTCTTCAGCAGAGATCGTCAACTAGATTCAGACACGGGACGATTTCTTGGGTGGATGGGCAGGGGCCGGAACATAATTACAAATCATTTGTAGACTGCAAATTGACCTCAGGAGGTCCAAACAGATATAATATACCTTAAACAATCATTTCAAACCTTGCTTACATTTTGTAAACGATGACATCTCTGTATTTATTATCTGTAGGAGTACTTGGGAACAGATATCCCAAATTAAAATCACTTGGTTCTGATTAACTGGTGTTTTTACACTCTTTTGTTCCAAGCATAATATTTATTTATTTATTTACTGTGAGGGGGGGGCGCAAATGAAACAACGTGGGTCAAATTTGGCACGGGGGATGCCAGTTGGGGAACCCTGCTTTACAGCTTTTAAATCAAACAATTTTTCTTGAAACTCGTTTCCTTCCAGTCTAAAAGATTATCGTATTACCCATTGTTTACCGGCACTGTGATAGGCCACTAGTTTATTGGTTCACGTCGACTAAGGGGGGTATGACATGGCCACTACGGCGAGGGAACGTCGCCTAGTCTAGAGTCCCCGCCAATGAGTCTGTCAGTTAAATCACAGTCAAAAGTTTAACAGAACAATCTACTTTTCTCAAAGCAGTTAACATCTTTCTGCATAAACAGAGCTAACTACATAGATAAAGGAGGATTGCCACAATACACTTGCACACAGAGTAGCAAGACAAGTGTTTTTCCACATATATATATATATATATATAGTTTGATTGGGATGTTTGTGGCTTCTGATGGAGGTGTCGGTACGAGCAGATCCCAGGGAATACAGAGGGGTGACAGCATGGCTCTCTCAGTTTCACCAGGAAGAGGAAGATAGCATAACAGCACCTTCTTCACTGAGTTTATCCTCACACACTCTCTCTCTCTCACACACACACACACACACAACACACTCTCTCTCTCTCTCTCTCACACACACACACAATCAAATACTTCCTTCAACACGCTCTCACACACACCAAGGGGACCGGTATTCTGGGAGGGGGTTATGGTGAAAACCCTGATGTTCCGCTTCGTAAGTGCAAAATCCTATGTTTCCCAGGTGATGGTGTTTGTTTTGCAGGTGTTCCCCCCCAGACCTCTCCCGTGGGGTGTGTGGGGAGTCGGCAGGGAGAGTGATGAGGTGGGTGTCAGATGTGGCGGTTACGTTTGGTCACAACGGGGGTGGGGGCGTCGGGGGCGGCCCTAGTCCGCTTCTTTCTGGCCCCTCCATCAGTAAAGTCGTTTCTCGTAACTGCAGAGAGAGAGGGCATCGTGAAAACACAATGATACCATCAATCAGTTAACGATAATCAATAATATAACGACCACACAAAACAATTCCTATCACCTGCTCTAAAACACACACAACAATTCCTATTACCTTCCCTAAAACACACAGAACAATTCCTATCACCTGCTCTAAAACACAAAACAATTCCTATCACCTGCTCTTAAACACATGAAACAATTCCTATTACCTGCTCTAAAACACACAGAACAATTCCTATCACCTGCCCTAAAACACATAAACAATTCCTATCACCTGCCCTAAAACACACAAAACAACTCCTATTACCTGCCCTAAAACAACCGGATAGAACTTATCAATGACCCTTTCCTACTACATCAGCTATCAATCTGTCTAAGCAATAAGATACTTATTCAACTATAAAACAAAGGTTGACAAATCCCATTCAATCCCCCATCATCTTGCCAGTATACTTATTACAGGGTTGTCTGCCCTATGGATAACTGGGGAAGGAGAGGAGGGAAGGAGGCTAGTGGACAGAGAGAGGAGACAAAGCTTCCCATAATTCATCCCCATTCAAAGATGAAATACGTAATGGCGAGCACCCCTCCTCCCACTAACAAGATAATAGTCTGAAGGGGAACGTCACGTCGCCATATTAGCCGTCCTTATAGGCTAGCTGCCAGATTCAAACATCAAGATGGGAAGCACTTATCTAAAGGTAAGATTTACATTTCCCACCTGGATCATTTAAATCAACAAGATCAAACTTAGCCTTTCAATTTAGAAACAAGGGGAGAGTTGTTCTACATGCAAATGGCGATGTGGGGCCCACCACTAGGCCACACCCTTCACTTCACAGGTCTATGTACATGTACTTACATGGAATAACAGAACATCTATGGTGAAAGACAGAGAGAGAAAGAGGACTGATGTCTGAGAAAGAGGCAACACTATCAGTCATAGAAAAGTCATGGCTATCTACTGCTACACACACATTTCAATTCCACTGTGTGTGTGTGTGTGTGTGGGAGACAGAGTCCAACGTACGAGTGAAGCCCATGGACTCCTCCTTCCACCTGAGCAGACGTGGTCCTCTTCTCAAACTTCAGCTCTCCAGAGTACATCATGGAGCTGTGGAAAACAACACAATATCAGAGATCACTCAGTCACACACACACACTACTATCAGAGATCACACACACTGGTCCCCTCTACCTCACACACAACTCACCGTAGAACAGAGAGACTCTTGGCGCCGATGTCCTGACAGCCATGTTGGATGCCAGCGATCAGGTAGGGGATAAACTTGTGGATGGAGCCTTTGTCCTGAACAGAGCCGGACACACCCTGAGCCACCTTCACCTTGTCCCCTTCACTGTGGAATCAGCCAGTCAGAACACAGAGACGGGTTAGACGCTGCTGTAGAATCAGCCAGTCAGAACACAGAGACGGGTTAGACACGGCTGTAGAATCAGCCAGTCAGAACACAGACAGGTTAGACACTGCTGTAGAATCAGCCAGTCAGAACACAGAGACGGGTTAGACACTGCTGTAGAATCAGCCAGACAGAACACAGAGACGGGTTAGACACTGCTGTGGAATCAGCCAGTCAGAACACAGAGACGGGTTAGACACGGCTGTAGAATCAGCCAGTCAGAACACAGACAGGTTAGACACTGCTGTAGAATCAGCCAGTCAGAACACAGAGACGGGTTAGACACTGCTGTAGAATCAGCCAGTCAGAACACAGAGACGGGTTAGACACTGCTGTAGAATCAGCCAGTCAGAACACAGAGACGGGTTAGACACTGCTGTGGAATCAGCCAGTCAGAACACAGAGACGGGTTAGACACTGCTGTGGAATCAGCCAGTCAGAACACAGAGACGGGTTAGACACTGCTGTGGAATCAGCCAGTCAGAACACAGAGACGGGTTAGACACTGCTGTGGAATCAGCCAGTCAGAACACAGAGACGGGTTAGACACTGCTGTGGAATCAGCCAGTCAGAACACAGAGACGGGTTAGACACTGCTGTGGAATCAGCCAGTCAGAACACAGAGACGGGTTAGACACTGCTGTGGAATCAGCCAGTCAGAACACAGAGACGGGTTAGACACTGCTGTGGAATCAGCCAGTCAGAACACAGAGACGGGTTAGACACTGCTGTGGAATCAGCCAGTCAGAACACAGAGACGGGTTAGACACTGCTGTGGAATCAGTCAGAACACAGAGACGGGTTAGACACTGCTGTGGAATCAGCCAGAACACAGAGACGGTTTAGACACTGCTGTGGAATCAGTCAGAACACAGAGACGGGTTAGACACTGCTGTAGAATCAGCCAGTCAGAACACAGAGACGGGTTAGACACTGCTGTGGAATCAGCCAGTCAGAACACAGACGGGTTAGACACTGCTGTGGAATCAGCCAGTCAGAACACAGAGATGGGTTAGACACTGCTGTGGAATCAGCCAGTCAGAACACAGAGACGGGTTAGACACTGCTGTGGAATCAGCCAGTCAGAACACAGAGACGGGTTAGACACTGCTGTGGAATCAGCCAGTCAGAACACAGAGACAGGTTAGACACTGCTGTGGAATCAGCCAGTCAGAACACAGAGACGGTTTAGACACTGCTGTGGAATCAGCCAGTCAGAACACAGAGACGGGTTAGACACTGCTGTGGAATCAGCCAGTCAGAACACAGAGACGGGTTAGACACTGCTGTGGAATCAGCTAGTCAGAACACAGACGGGTTAGACACTGCTGTGGAATCAGCCAGTCAGAACACAGAGATGGGTTAGACACTGCTGATGGACAGCGAAATTCTCAAATGAGAGCAGCTTAAACCCAGGAAAGTTGGCATCATTTGTTTTGAGAAAATGACATTTGTCATATATTGTATTACAATGTGAACCGTCTGAATGAAGGACAAACCAATAAATACATGTTTATAATCAGACATAAAATATTAATTTCATTCAACAGCGATTAACAGCAACTGTTGATGTGCAACAACTTTGTTTACCTGGTCTTGATTCCAACCCTCCTATGAATTCTAGTAGTCTGATCAAGAGTTAGTCCCAAATGGCACCCTATTCCCTATGGCCCCTGGTCAGAAGTAGTGCACTATACAGGCCAGGGAATAGGATGTGATTTGGGCTGCAACTCTAGGGTGTGATGTCCTCCCTACCTGAAGTAGCGTTTCTGGCTGCTGGTGCTCTTCTCCATGGCGTCCAGAGAGCCCATGCCGCGGTACTTCTTCAGCCGCACGCCGTCCGAGAAGAAGTACTCCCCCGGAGCCTCCGTGGTCGCCGCTAGCAACGAGCCCATCATCACTGGGGAGGGGCGGAAGAGGTCATAACTCAAGGTCATTGGTTGGTAAGCATTTATCCAACTAATTGTCTGTACGGCTAGTGTTTTGTTACATCGATTAGCTTCACATTGGCTTTACATTAGCTTTGATTACCATCAATCAGCTTTGAATGAATTAGAGGAATAGACGTGAGATCAACAGTGGATTAGAGGAATAGACGTGAGATCAACAGTGGATTAGAGGAATAGACGTGAGATCAACAGTGGATTAGAGGAATAGACGTGAGATCAACAGTGGATTAGAGGAATAGACGTGAGATCAACAGTGGATTAGAGGAATAGACGTGAGATCAACAGTGGATTAGAGGAATAGACGTGAGATCAACAGTGGATTAGAGGAATAGACGTGTGATCAACAGTGGAGGTGAGATCAACAGTGGATTAGAGGAATAGACGTGAGATCAACAGTGGATTAGAGGAATAGACATGAGATCAACAGTGGATTAGAGGAATAGACGTGAGATCAACAGTGGGAAACAGAAAACTAGCCCAAAGACATCAAGATACTGTAATACTATAGACCTGGGCTGTTCAATTCTGTTCCTGAAGGGCTGAAAAACTTCTGGTTTCTGGTTCTACCTGGTAGTTAATTGCAC
Source organism: Oncorhynchus clarkii lewisi (assembly GCF_045791955.1). Lineage (NCBI taxonomy): Eukaryota > Metazoa > Chordata > Actinopteri > Salmoniformes > Salmonidae > Oncorhynchus > Oncorhynchus clarkii. The sequence goes on from NC_092167.1 coordinate 7,408,050, forward strand.
TCACTTGGTGTCCCAGGTCTGAATTAGTCCCTGATTAGAAGGCGAGGATGAAAACCAGAAGTGTTTGGGCCCTCCAGACCGACCTACACCTATTCTAGCCTATGAAATGAACCACATTGACCAAGTGCATGCTATAAAAGGGGTTAATGAAGGATTAAGCTAATGAATGAATGAATGAATGGGTGAATAAGTGACAACAGAAGAGTGAATGATAATGAATGCATGACAATGAAAGAATGAATGACAATGAAAGAGTGAACGCATGAATTAGCAAGTGAATGAAAGGTACCTGTGGATGCCCCGAGTGAGAGAGCCTTGACCACGTGACCCACGGTCTGAATGCCACCGTCTGCGATGACTGGCACACCGAAACGTCTAGCATACTCTGCCACCTTATACACCGAGGTGCCCTGAGGCCGCCCGCACGCCATCACTACGGGAGACGGAGACAGGAAATGCGTCACCTTACCATGGTAACATATCCTATGACCGGTGTAGTCAGGCGGTGTTCGGTTGGGCCCGATGGATGGATGGATGGATTTTTTTACGGAAGTAATATCAGAATCAAGGTGTTCAGTTAAAAAATAAAAGGATTGAATATGTTCTTCCAATAAGGATGTTTGTTTTGCGCTTGAAAAACGTTTGCCATTATTTGCTGAACGTAATGCTGTGGAGAAAGTCGTCACCATGGTAACCAAGAGCAGAGCCTTCATAAATCACCACGGCGACAGAGACTAGCAACCAGCGTAGCATCTTGGTTGGTTACTCGCTGCTCTGATCCTTCTCCAGTTTTGCTGTGTAGCTTCAGCGGTTGACCTATACATTAGAACTGATCCAAAGCCAGCTGCTATGGGTAGAGAATCCTATGCGTATTATCACATTTCTATTTAACATCACTAAACTCATAACATTTAGACGTAATACTACAATTCCAAATCGCACGCAAGGTGTAGATTCTGGGTTGGGTCATTTCCATTTCAACTCAGTCAATTCCGCAAGTGGGTTGAAATATAAAACCAGCAACATCCTCTCCTGCATTCAGATGTGAATTGATCCTGTAAGGTTGATAGTATCAGGGGGTGGGGTCACTACCTTCCTGGGTGATACAGATGGAGCCACAGCCCATGCCCACTCTCAGAGCGTCCACTCCTGCATCAATCAGGTTCTTGGCCTGGGCTGCCGTCACCACTACAAGAGACAGAACACAACATCATCAGAAGGTAGGAAAAGAAAGGTTTAGTGTGTAAGTGTCTAATGCATTTCCCCCCCCAAGACCGATCTTGATAGCCTCTCAAAGATCTGAAACTGGATGGCTGGAAGTGTCATATAGTGATAAATCCTGTCCCAGCGCTCCACTCTCTCACCGTTCCCTCCCACCACCTGCAGCTCGCTGTACTTCTGTTTGATGTAGTTGATCATGTTGACCTGATACACAGAGTTGCCTTGTGAGGAATCCTGCAGAAACAGAGAAAACAAGTCACGTCTGCACTGCAGTGACACGGTCTACTGACTTTTAGACCTGAAACTCAACCGTAACTCGCCCCTAACCACCATGTCCACCAAAACTGTATGACCGGGGCCTCCCGGGTGGCGCAGTGTTTAAGGGCGCTGTACTGCAGCGCCAGCTGTGCCACCAGAGACTCTGGGTTCGCGTCCAGGCTCTGTCGTAACCGGCCGCGACCAGGAGGTCCGTGGGGCGACGCACAATTGGCCTAGCGTCGTCCGGGTAAGGGAGGGTTTGGCCGGTAGGGAAATACTTGTCTCATTGCGCACCAGCGACTCTTGTGGCGCATGACTTTCAACCTTCGTCTCTCCCGAGCCCGTATGGGAGTTGTAGCGATGAGACAAGATAGTAGCTACTAAACAATTGGATAACACGAAATTGGGGAGAAAAAGGGGTAAAATTCAAAAATATAAAAACTGTATGACCAGGTCAACCACTAACCACCATGTCCACCACTAACCACCATGTCCACCAAAACTGTATGACCATGTCCACCATTAACCACCATGTCCACCACTAACCACCATGTCCACCACTAACCACCATGTCCACCAAAACTGTATGAACAGGTCAACCATTAACCACCATGTCCACCAAAACTGTATGAAAAGGTCAACCCCTAACCACCATGTCCACCAAAACTTGACCAGGTCAACCCCTAACCACCATGTCCACCAAAACTGCATGAAAAGGTCAACCCCTAACCACCATGTCCACCAAAACTGCATGAAAAGGTCAACCCCTAACCACCATGTCCACCAAAACTGTATGAACAGGTCAACCCCTAACCACCATGTCCACCAAACTGTATGAACAGGTCAACCCCTAACCACCATGTCCACCAAAACTGTATAAACAGGTCAACCCCTAACCACCATGTCCACCAAAAATGCATGAAAAGGTCAACCCCTAACCACCATGTCCACCAAAAATGCATGAAAAGGTCAACACCTAACCCAACCCTCCCATCTACCGCAATCTAAACCCCATCTGGATCCTAACCATAACCATAACCCCAACCTCAAACCCACCAGTACGACCACGTCGACTCCAGCCTGCATCAGTAGGTCCAGTCTGTACTTGTCGTCGTCCCTGGTGCCGATGGCGGCTCCGCACAGCAGCTGTTTGCGAGAGTCTTTGGAGGCCAGGGGGTAGTCCCTGTTCTTCTTCAAGTCTGTCCTGGCGATGATGGACACCAGCTCATCACTGTCGTTCACGATGGGCAGCTTGCCTGGTGGGGGGGAAGAGAGAGCGAAGAGACTTTGTAATTCTGCCATCTAACCTCAAACAGTTCATAAATGACCTCGTACAGCAAACCAAAGACAATCTAATCAATAATAAGTTGAGGATGATACAATAGAACAATGTACCAGAAAACAGGCCACAATAGACTCCTAGAAGGACCGACTGGCTCACCTTTTTTGCTCCGCTGTAGAATGTCGTTAGCCTCTTTCAGCGTGACACCGGCTGGGGCCACCACTAGCTCCTCCCTCTTAGTCATGGCCTCCTCCAGTGGTCGGCTGTGGTCCTTCTCGGAGAGGAAGTCGATGTCTCTGGAGGTGATGATGCCCACCAGCTTGCTGCCCATCTTGCCAGTCTCGGTGACGGGGATGCCAGAGAAGCCGTGGCGAGTCTTGGCCTCGAACACGTCCCCCACCGTGTGACGCGGGCTCATTACAAGAGGGTCTGTGATGAAGCCCTGCTCAAACCTCTGGACAAACAACAAATATCTGTTAATAAACCATCATTTATAGATGCACCACAACCCATTTAATACCAATCAATATAAAATGATGCAAGTCATTAACTACAGGGTAAATGCTTTCATAGGCGTTTATGGGGTCTCACCTTAACCTTGCGGACCTCGTTGGCTTGGAATTCAGGGGTGCAGTTGTGATGGATGAGGCCGATGCCTCCCATGAGCTAAAGGCATTAAAAAACACCCGACAAATAAAAAACACTTTTGGGAGAAGGAATACTGTTTATGGTACGTTTCCCCCCAGCAACACAAAACCCTTTTGGGAGAAGGAATACTGTTTATGGTATGTTTCCCCCCAGCAACACAAAACCCTTTTGGGAGAAGGAATACTGTTTATGGTACGTTTCCCCCCAGCAACACAAAACCCTTCGATTGGGGCAGATGTGGAAAGCACACAGTAATTTCTAGCATAGAGGACACACATATATATATTTTTTACTGGCTCGCATGTCAGGCTGCAAGGTCTCACCGCCATGGCGATGGCCATCGATGACTCTGTGACTGTGTCCATGGGGGAGGAGATGAGAGGCGTCTTCAGGGTGATCTTCCTGGTCAGGGCAGAGGTCAGGTCCTGGTGGAGAAAGTAAGGAGGACATCTTGGCTCAATAACCCACAACATGTTCAGGAAATCAGTCACTCAGCACACTAGATAATATTAAATCAAATCAAAGTTTTTGTCACGTGTGCTGAATACAACAGGTGTAGACTTACAGTGAAATGCTTACTTACAAGCTCTAAACAATAGTGCAAAAAAGGTATTAGGTGAACAATTGGTAGGTAAAGTTATAAAACAGTAAAAAGACAAGCTATATACAGTAGCGAGGCTATATACAGTAGCGAGGCTACATACAGACACCGGTTAGTCAGGCTGATTGGGGTAGTATGTACATGTAGATATGGTTAAAGTTACTATGCATATACAGTGCCTTGCGAAAGTATTCGGCCCTCTTGAACTTTGCGACCTTTTGCCACATTTCAGGCTTCAAACATAAAGATATAAAACTGTATTTTTTGTGAAGAATCAACAACAAGTGGGACACAATCATGAAGTGGAACGACATTTATTGGATATTTCAAACTTTTTTAACAAATCAAAAACTGAAAAATTGGGCGTGCAAAATTATTCAGCCCCTTTACTTTCAGTGCAGCAAACTCTCTCCAGAAGTTCAGTGAGGATCTCTGAATGATCCAATGTTGACCTAAATGACTAATGATGATAAATACAATCCACCTGTGTGTAATCAAGTATCCGTATAAATGCACCTGCACTGTGATAGTCTCAGAGGTGCGCAGAGAGCATCATGAAGAACAAGGAACACACCAGGCAGATCCGAGATACTGTTGTGAAGAAGTTTAAAGCCGGATTTGGATACAAAAAAGATTTCCCAAGCTTTAAACATCCCAAGGAGCACTGTGCAAGCGATAATATTGAAATGGAAGGAGTATCAGACCACTGCAAATCTACCAAGACCTGGCCGTCCCTCAACTTTCAGCTCATACAAGGAGAAGACTGATCAGAGATGCAGCCAAGAGGCCCTTGATCACTCTGGATGAACTGCAGAGATCTACAGCTGAGGTGGGAGACTCTGTCCATAGGACAACAATCAGTCGTATATTGCACAAATCTGGCCTTTATGGAAGAGTGGCAAGAAGAAAGCCATTTCTTAAAGATATCCATAAAAAGTGTAATTGAAAGTTTGCCACAAGCCACCTGGGAGACACACCAAACATGTGGAAGAAGGTGCTCTGGTCAGATGAAACCAAAATTGAACTTTTTGGCAACAATGCAAAACGTTATGTTTGGCGTAAAAGCAACACAGCTCATCACACTGAACACACCATCCCCACTGTCAAACATGGTGGTGGCATCATCATGGTTTGGGCCTGCTTTTCTTCAGCAGGGACAGGGAAGATGGTTAAAATTGATGGGAAGACGGATGGAGCCAAATACAGGACCATTCTGGAAGAAAACCTGATGGAGTCTGCAAAAGACCTAAAACTGGGACGGAGATTTGTCTTCCAACAAGACAATGATCCAAAACATAAAGCAAAATCTACAATGGAATGGTTCAAAAATAAACATATCCAGGTGTTAGAATGGCCAAGTCCAGACCCGAATCCAATCGAGAATCTGTGGAAAGAACTGAAAACTGCTGTTCACAAATGCTCTCCATCCAACCTCACTGAGCTCAAGCTGATTTGCAAGGAGGAATGGGAAAAAAAGTCAGTCTCTCGATGTGCAAAACTGATAGACATACCCCAAGCGACTTACAGCTGTAATCGCAGCAAAAGGTGGCGCTACAAAATATTAACTTAAGGGGGCTGAATAATTTTGCACGCCCAATTTTTTAGTTTTTGATTTGTTAAAAAAGTTTGAAATATCCAATAAATGTCGTTCCACTTCATGATTGTGTCCCACTTGTTGTTGATTCTTCACAAAAAAATACAGTTTTATATCTTTATGTTTGAAGCCTGAAATGTGGCAAAAGGTCGCAAAGTTCAAGGGGGCCGAATACTTTCGCAAGGCACTGTATGATGAACAGAGAGTAGCAGTAGTGTAAAAGAGTGGGACACAATGCAGATAGCCCGGTTAGCCACTATGCAGGAGCACTGGTTGGTCGGCCCATTTGAGGTATTACAATCTGTTGCAGTGAGTGTAAATGTCCACACAGGAAATATACTCAATATTATTCATTTCTAATACAGAGGGTAAGTCATTTACTTCATGAAGAAAAGAGAACCTTGACCATCCTTGCTTGTAATGGTAAAGGTTGCTTTCTCAGTTGTCCACTAGGGGGTAGACATGCTCCAACAAGCAAGTTTGTCCTGTGGATTGGCCTAAGGAAAATGGCAGCTTTTGGTCAAGGATCAGAAGCATGCTTTCTACGGCTGACTGGACGATGAGTCTCAAAGTCTCAGACGAGAGTTGCAACAGCAAGTAAAGAACATGCAACTGGAAAGCAGACATCGCCATCTGGCCTAAATGTAAATTATCAGGTGCTACATTTTATATGGGCTCCCGAATGGCGCAGCTGCATCACATCCGGCAGTGATTGGGAGTCCCATAGGGCGGCGCACAATTGGCCCAGCAACGTCTGGGTTCGGCCAGGCTAGGCAGTCATTGTAAATAATAATTTGTTCTTAACTGACTTGCCTAGTTAAATAAAATAAAAATATATTTTTTTTTTAATCTGTCATCAGAGAGACAAGACCGATGTTGCTTTGACTAAACTGATGCATGTGACTGAGGGGACCCAAGTCTTTCTGGAGATGTTTTGCACAATCAGGCCGTGACCTTGTTAGAAACTATCTGCCAACACACTGGGAAAGTTCCCTTTTATAAAATAAAAAAGTCTCGGCCACTTCCACAGTCTTCTCAGCGGGGAGGGAAAACATGGCATTCCTCACCCATGAGAAAACCAGAGTGTGCATTTTATGACGTTAAGAGCTTCCCTCCCTTATCTTTGGCAAATGTAAACTACCATACCAACTATTGTGTTTCTGAAATGGGGGGGGGGGGTGAAGAAAAAGACTGGACACTGGCAGCCATTTTGTTAGCTCAACTGCACCACCCTGCCAAATTCTACAAAGGGCTAACCTTTAAAATGGAGAGACCACCTCTGCACATGGTGTGACCAGCAATAATTTCCCCATTGAAACACCAGACAGAAGCCCACCTCACACGTATAAAACATCCCTGTGTGGAAGAGGGTGGGGGGGTCTATTTTAAACTAGTCTAAACAAGTATTATCGCATGAACTTTGACTGTATTCACAGTTGAGACAGAAACACAGGCTCGTCCAAGTTACCAGAGACTGACTCCACCGTCAAGAAAATAGGCCAGGTTACAACCCTACGGAGACTACCCACAACGCCACGGCAACAACGCAGACAGGCACCTTCCACAGCAGTAAGGGCTGTGTTCTAGTCTGGACAAAAAAGGAGATTAGAGATATCAATTAGATTAAAAACTCCTGATGGACGAGAGAGAAGAGCAGGGGGATTTCACATAAAGCCTGAGATTAACGCTCACATCATCCCCTGAGAGAAGAGTGAGCAACCAACCAACCAGGCACAACCGTAAACAGAGAGAGAGAGACAGAGAGACCAGGCGTGGGAGGCCATCTTGGTAAAAAATAGGGTGGCTAGGAGGTTAGGGATGACGAAAGAAGCTGAGAGTAAAAATTATTTTTGGAAAATCTGCAATTACAGAATGAGGTTTTGGCTTTGAATGCAGAGGGTTGTTTTGTGCATCTGTGTGGACACAGCATACTGTAAAGAGGCTTTGGTTTCAGAAGTGGCTCTGGCAAGGAGTGTCTGCTGAAATAATAAGGAATGTGTAGGAAGCAATACTGCTCCCACTTGGTGCACCCATAGTCATTATCCCTGTAGTTTTCAGAGATCTGGAAGAACGAGTCTGGGACGGCCTAGTGGTTAGAGCGTTGGGCCAGTAACCAGCAGGTAGCCTAGTGGTTAGAGCGTAGGGCCAGTAACCAGCAGGTAGCCTAGTGGTTAGAGCGTTGGGCCAGTAACCAGCAGGTAGCCTAGTGGTTAGAGCGTTGGGCCAGTACCCAGCAGGTAGCCTAGTGGTTAGAGCGTTGGGCCAGTAACCAGCAGGTAGCCTAGTGGTTAGAGCGTTGGGCCAGTAACCAGCAGGTAGCCTAGTGGTTAGAGCGTTGGGCCAGTAACCAGCAGGTAGCCTAGTGGTTAGAGCGTTGGGCCAGTAATCAGCAGGTAGCCTAGTGGTTAGAGCGTAGGGCCAGTAACCAGCAGGTAGCCTAGTGGTTAGAGCGTTGGGCCAGTAACCAGCAGGTAGCCTAGTGGTTAGAGCGTTGGGCCAGTAACCAGCAGGTAGCCTAGTGGTTAGAGCGTAGGGCCAGTAACCAGCAGGTAGCCTAGTGGTTAGAGCGTTGGGCCAGTAACCAGCAGGTAGCCTAGTGGTTAGAGCGTTGGGCCAGTAACCAGCAGGTAGCCTAGTGGTTAGAGCGTTGGGCCAGTAACCAGCAGGTAGCCTAGTGGTTAGAGCGTTGGGCCAGTAACCAGCAGGTAGCCTAGTGGTTAGAGCGTTGGGCCAGTAACCAGCAGGTAGCCTAGTGGTTAGAGCATTGGGCTAGTGGTTAGAGCGTTGGGCCAGTAACCGAAAGGTTGCTGTATCGAATCCCTGAGCTGACAAGGTAAAAATGTGTTGTTTTTTATTTAGTAGTTCTGCCCCTGAACAAGGCAGTTAACCCACTGTTCCCAGGTAGGCCATCATTGTAAATAAGAATTTGTTCTTAACTGACTTGCCTAGTTATATAAAGGTTATATGAAGAAATAATGTAAAACTGGAGGACACTAACCAGTTCAACAGGCTAAGAGCAGCCTTCAACGTATGGCTTGTACCCATTACTCTACCCCATTACTCTGAACACTTAAGAGGAATGGGCTAGGGAAGAGGGTCTCAGAACAAAGTGGAATTGAGCCCATGAACAGAACAGTAGGCTGAAGCTAGGTCGAAGTGTAGCTCAAAACCCATATTGAATTGTCTTAGCTTTCTGGAAGGTCTTGACAGTCAGAGAAGAGAGGACTACTCACCACATCGTCCGAGGCAAAATCAATGAAGCCCGGCAGAATCAGGAAGTCGCTGAAAGACAAACAGAGCAAGAGGTCAGGAGTCAAGGTTCACAGGTAGTCATGGCTAAAGAAAGATGGCTTAAGACAAGAGGACTACAAGATTCATAGTGCAGTGCAATGCAACTGCCAGCCAACTGGTGACAGTGGGTCAGAAGTGGCCTATTATAAACCCCTCACCCCACCCAATTTCAACGTTTACAAGTACCTCCACCATGTTGGAGTTGGGTCCAAAGCAGGAAGTGTTGAAAGCCAAAAGGGGAATATGTGCAAATTAGCCCCTAGAACTGCTTCTTCGACCGAGCCTGGTAACGACATAGGGGAAACTAGTGCTCGCAATGGTTGAGGAGTCTGACCCGAAAGTTGCCTGTTGTATAAATTTGAATAAACTAAACTACAAGTGAGTTTGCGTTAAGAACTAATAGAAAATGTCTTGATCCCAAAAATTGTACGTTCATAAGTTCGCCCTCTAGTGATCGCTGATCAAGCTGCCCCTTCCCTTTGCCTTGTACTCTAGTCTAAAGAGAAACACTGTCTCACCCTGTTAGTCCAGTGCTTGACAAAAGCATCTGGGGTTCAACCTCATTTCTTAGACTGTATGAACACAATGGCAGGCAGAGAGAGAGCAGTAGAGAGCATGAGACAGAGGGAAAAAGAAGGATGATGTGTGTTTTTCAGATGGGTGGATCTGGTGGTTTGGCAGATGGGTGTGAAAACAGACAGACTGGACAGAGAGGGAGAGACGAATAAGTGAGTCTGTCAGAGAGAGATTGGGAAAAAGTGAATACCATAATAAGAGGGAGGAGTGCAGGAGAGAATGGGCTCTAAATCAGATAGAACGGGAGGAACGAGCGAGAGAAACAAAAACAGAGAGAGAGAGAGAGAGAGAGAGAGAAAGAGAGAGAGAAAGAGAGAGAATGGCCCCCTGGCCTTTATCATCCATCAGACCATTCCTCTCTCTCCTCCGCCTGTGTGGGTGAAGAGATGGGGCCTAAAATATGTCTACCAAACGGGACAGGGAGGGGTCCGGCTGCAACCGCCAGACACCTCACAAACATCAACACAGTCTGGGACAGGGAGGCAGAGGGGAAAACATCTGCCAGTATTTAAGGAAACCACAAAACTCCGCTGCTTCTGGATCAGCTCGCAATAGCCAGACCTACCCCTAACCAGCATGAGCCAAATGGTAAAAGGTGTCACTGGATCAGTTGATAAGTAGCCATTTCATTTATTTCGAGTTTTTGGATTTGCCACCAATTTCCATTACAGAATACAAGTTACAGTGGTCACTTGGGTTTAACCTGTAACCTATACTTAAAACTTCTTAAGGCTAGGGGGCAGTATTTTGACATCCGGATGAAAAACGTGCCCAAAGTAAACTGCCTGTTACTCAGGCCAAGCTAGGATATGCATATAATTGGTAGATTTGGATAGAAAACACTCTAAAGTTTCTAACACTGTTAAAATTACGTCTGTGAGTATAACATAACTTATTTGGCAGACGATACCCCGAGGACAAACCATCCAGGAAAAAACTTTGAGGTCTCTCTTTTCAATGGGTTTTCTATGTGGATCTACATTTCTAAGACACTTGCTTGAAGTTCCTATCGCTTCCACTAGATGTCAGCCTTTAGAAATTGGTTGATGTTTTTCCTTTGAGAAATGAAGGAGTAGGGCTGTTCAGAACGAGGGTCAAGTCTAGTGTACTGTTGTGGTTGGGGCGCGCGACCCGAAAACTCGCTCCACTGTGTTTTCGTCCGGTATTGAACACAGTTTATCCCGTCTTAAATTTTATTGATTATTTACATTTAAAAATACCTAAAGGTGGATTAGGAAAGTTGTTTTAAATGTTTGGATCAAATTTACAGGTAACTATATTAGATACTTTGTAGTCATGTTGTGTGAGTTGGAACCGGTGTTTTTCTGGATCAAACGCGCCAAATAAATGGATATTTTGGAGATATAACGACAGAATTTATCGAACAAACGGGCCATTTGTGATGTTTAATGGACATATTGGAGTGCCAACAGAAGAAGATCTTCAAAGCTAAGGCATGAATTATATTGTTATTTCTGACTTTTGTGTCGCGCCTGGCGGGCTGAAATGTGATTTTCATGTGTTTGTTTGATGGGGTGCTGTCCTCAAATAATAGCATGGTTTTCTTTCGCCGTAAAGCCTTTTTGAAATCTGACACTGTGGCTGGATTAACAAGAAGTTCATCTTTAAACCGATGTATAACACTTGTATGATTCATGAATTGTTATTATGAGTATTTCTGTTTTTGAATTTGGCGCGCTGCTATTTCACTGGGTTTTGTCAAATCAATCCCGTTAACGGATTGGCGCGCGAAGGGATCACTAAGAAGTTAAGTGGCCAGGTTGACCCAGAATGCAACAGAAAATATGTGGAAAATGGGATCTTGATGAGTAAGACCTAGATTAGGACTTACCTTGTGGAGATGGCACACCTAAAAGCAATGAAATTGTTTTTTGTCCAGGTTCAAATGTATGTTTTGTCCACAGGAGTAAATAATTATATACGGCATTCGAGAAGAACTAACTAGAGTGTGACTTGGCACACGTGACACATTAGGGTTTTAAATACCAAAGACAACACTGGCTACCTTTCAATATGGTGTGCATTTGAATGTTGAATGTGGACAAATGCATGATGCCATTTCGGCCACACAAGTGCTGTAGACAACCACAAACTGCCCGAGTTAGACATTATTATGACCCTTCAGCCACTAAGTAGAGAAAGTGGGTAGGTCTGATTTAGAGTGCACTTACCTGTCTAGTCTTGCATACTATTAATGTATAAATATCTATTGTCTGACAGTTCTGTTATTAAAACCGCTTCGGGCCCTAGTAATGCTGGGTGCGACTTGATTCATCTTCATTTCATGCAGACAATTTGACACAAGCCTGGATAGCACTACTTCATAACGTGGTTCTACACTTCTGCAACGGCAGTGCACTACACATGTAGAATAATGTCACGATTGTAATCTTTTCATTTCTCGTCCCTTTGCCACGTAAGTGGATTGAGAATACATTGTCTTCTACACCAATGTCTCGGGGGAGAATTGCGTTGGAGAGATGAGGGGGCTTGAATGGGGCTAATTAGAAGCTGAGGATGATTAGGTGGCTGTGATCATAAGACATCATCATGGAATCCTCCCATGAAGCCATTGACAGAAAATGACTGAATTGATGAATTCTTTATGACAGGGGTAATATATGATAATAACATGCAGCAGAATCGTCTGCTGTCCTAGAAAATGTTGAGTTGCTGAAAGAATATTGATCCAGCTTGGTGAAATGGCCTTGAGACCCTGACAGAGCATCTCAGCTCACCCTGATCCAGCTTGGTGAAATGGTCTTGAGACCCTGACAGAGCATCTCAGCTCACCCTGATCCAGCTTGGTGAAATGGTCTTGAGACCCTGACAGAACATCTCAGCTCACCCTGGCGAACACAGTTTGTGTGGACAGTAAGCCTTCCAGATTACAGCAGCAACAGGTAAGCAAACACCTCAAAGCCAGTAGGCCTTAGCCAGATGTGTTCTCACTGGATCTTTCTCAATTTATCTTGCCTTCGATTCCTTGCGTCCCCTCTCCCCGCCTCCCTCTCAAAATACATTGGAGAAGAAAGTCAGAGGGGAGTGACTTTAGACCCTCTCCTTTAATAGGGTTAAAAAGGAGCCGAGGAGATAGGGAAAGACGAATTGAGAATGAGCCACTGTCGCTACCGCCCTGGGTTGCCATGTTTGTGAGGCAGTTGTCTGTGGTTGCCATGTTTGTGAGGCAGTTGTCTGTGGTTGCCATGTTTGTGAGGCAGTTGTCTGTGGTTGCCATGTTTGTGAGGCAGTTGTCTGTGGTTGCCATGTTTGTGAGGCAGTTGTCTGTGGTTGCCATGTTTGTGAGGCAGTGGTCTGTGGTTGCCATGTTTGTGAGGCAGTGGTCTGTGGTTGCCATGTTTGTGAGGCAGTGGTCTGTGGTTGCCATGTTTGTGAGGCAGTGGTCTGTGGTTGCCATGTTTGTGAGGCAGTGGTCTGTGGTTGCCATGTTTGTGAGGCAGTGGTCTGTGGTTGCCATGTTTGTGAGGCAGTGGTCTGTGGTTGCCATGTTTGTGAGGCAGTGGTCTGTGGTTGCCATGGTGGAGACACAGCTGTATGATACAGGAAATACGGGCCCAGACTTCCTCTGATGTCGTCCCCCGAGACGCTCACATGACAGTACCTCGGGCTAGTCATGTGCTCTGCCTTGCCTTTAAGCAGGACGTGCTTCATTAAGGAGTGGAGGGACTCGCCGGTATCACACACACTGCCTAATCAATTAACCCCTGTGAACTAGGACTAACTCTCCATTCAAATGTGTAATGTAAATAGTGAATACACTTATTGTATGGATGTTGTTAAGTCTGAACCATAACATTTAGTCATTTAGCAGACGTTCTTATCCAGAGCAACTTACAGCAGCAATTAGTGTTAAACTGTAAGAAACAAAATGGTTGAGTTGTACCTGCTTGTTGTCTAAATATTGTTTGTCTCACAAACGCCACATAATCGGTTTAGAATGAACAGGGTATCCATTTAATATAGATTTTTTTTTCAACTTTTACCCCCTTTCTTCTCCCCAATTTCATGATATTCCATTGGTAGTTAGAGTCTTGTACGATTGCTGAAACTCCCCTACGGACTCTGTTTAGGCGAAGGTCAAGAGCCATGCGTCCTCTGAAACACGACCCAGCCAAGCCGCACTGCTTCTTGACACACTGCTCGCTTAACCCGGAAGCCAGCTGCACCAATGAGTCGGAGGAAAGACCGTCCAACTGGCTACTGTGTCAGCTTGTAAGCGCCCGGCTCGACAGAGCACTGCTGCACCACTTGGGAGGCCCTACGGTATCCATTTAATCTGTAACATAGGTTCCGTACTAAATGGCACCCTATTCCCTATGGTCAAAAGTAATGCACTATTTAGGGGACAGGGTACCATTTGGGACGGAGCCACATATAGTCAGAAGACATAGGCTACAACATCAACACAAGGACGTGAATGTTACTCTATTTTAACAAGTAGGTGTTGGAAGCATTTTTATAGCAGTTAGTCATTTTTGTCAAGTCCTCTAGCCAGAGGTATGTTCAAGAAGCAAAACGATGCAAAGAATTTTGGGCAACAGTCTTGGGCAAAGGGGTGAAATTAATGAAGTAGCTTGCTGTGGCAACATACCAATGCAATGACCGTCTGCCATATTGGGGCAGCCCAATGCTTCGCTTGTTGAAATCAAGTTAGTTTTAAACAGAGTGAAAGTGAATTGAGGGTTATTCAGTGAAAGTAAAAACAAGTGAATATGAAATGAGCAGATAAAGAAAGGGCCTTAGGATATGAGTGCAGTCAGATGTCATTACTAGATAGATTAGATAGTGATTGAATGTCTCAAAGAATCAAATAGCAGTTCATGCACTATGATTCTTCAGAGCAGTTCAAGATGCAGTCATATCATTACCGGAAGCAAATATCATCCTATAGTACAGATCAGGTTAATAAGCAATCAACCCCCACCACCCCTGTCCTACTCATTCATCTGTACAGATCAGGTTAATAAGCAATCAACCCCCACCACCCCTGTCCTACTCATTCATCTGTACAGATCAGTGTTTTTCTCAGCCAGCTAAAAATTAAAATAATACAATTGGTGACGAATGTGGTGTTTACTTCTGCCAAATTCATCAACAAGGTACTTTATTGATTCAAATCTATTTTTAATGGGACAATCATTTGCTTCCCCTATATGAACTCATCGTTTGGAGACAATAGGTTTTTACAGTATAGTGTATATAGTGTCAAAATGGTTGAAAAGTCAACCGTTTTACTCACTTGTAAGTCAACCCGTCGCCTTTAGAGCATAGCTCTTCTGCCGTTTGACCATCAGCGACAACAGACTGTTGTTGAGCAGATCTGCGATTCAAAACGTGTTGGCCATCATTACAAAGCGCCGCCCGCATATCGTCCATCATCGCTTGCGCTTAGGTTTGGACAGTTCGAGAGCGTACTTGCACAATACGGTTCTATTTGGCATTTGTATTGTGGTTGAACTAAACTTACTTGTAGGTGAGGCCGTCTCCAACGGAGAAAAGCTGTTGTGCGGAGAGTCCGTCTTCTGGGACATAGCCCGTACCACCACTGATCAGGTAATCAGCCATGCTGTCAAGTGAAAAGGATGACAAGCAGGCATTAGATTGTAGACATCGTTTAAAATGTAACATCAGATGCATTTTCAAATATAACTAGCTATCAATAGATGAAGGGTTAAAAGGTGACGACGCTTTGCGCCTGTGAATGACTATTAGTGCTGAGTGATTAACCCGAAACCCAGTTTTTTTTTTTAAACAAGGCATTTCGTTCAGGCCAAACCCAGATTCGTCCATCGGACTTGCCAGATGGTGAAGCATGATTCATCATTCCAGAGTCCAATGGCAGCGAGCTTTACACCACTCTAGCTGACGCTTGGCATTGTGATCGTGGGCTTGTGTGTGGCTACTCGGCCATGGAAACCCATTTCATGAAGCTCCCGACGAACCGTTCTTGTGCTGACGTTGCTTCCAGAGACAGTTTGGAACTTGGTAGTGAGTGTTGCAACCGAAGACAGAATTTTTACACACTATGCGCTTCAGCACTCCTGCTTAGTGTTCTTGTATGGCCTACCACTTCGTGGCTGATCCGTTTTTGCCCCCAGACGTTTCCACTTCACAATAACAGCACTTACAGATGACCGGGGCAGCTCTAGCAAGGCAGAAATGTAACTAACTTTTGAGATTGCATGGCTGTGTGCTCGGTTGTATACACCTCTCAACAACGGGTGTGGCTAAAATAGCCGAATCCACTAATTTGAAGGTGTGTCCACATACAAAGTATCTCTACCTGAAATTGATAGTTGTTATTCAGCAGTCAAAAAAGTATGCCTTGTTTACATTGAAGTAAACTGTCTGATTTTGTCAGACAGCAGCTCTATAGAGGTGAGATTACTTGAAATGAAAGTCATCAAATAAAACAAATGTAATATACAGAACTGAAATATTGTATTGAAGTAAAATAATGTGAATAAATGGTTAAGTAGTAATCATAGTCACTACCATCATGGACATTTTATTCACTGTTTCATTGTGTTGTTATTATCGAACCCGAAATCATGACTTTTTTTTAATAGTCAAACTGAAACCAAACCGACCTCACAAACACAGATCGCTGCGCACTAACGACTATGCGTTTTCAAAATGTGGATGACCCACTAACATCTATAAGAAACCTTTCTATTAGAGGTGGCATGCTGGCAAAATATAGCCTAACGAAATTAACCCTTTCATGCACGGTTGTGTAAATATCCATGCCTAATATAGCAGAAGCACTAATGTTAGTTACATGTTTAAATAAAACACGTTGCTTTACATTTTTTCATGTATATATATATATAATATATATATATATAATATATATATATATATATATATATATATATAAATAATATATATATATATTTACAATAAACACCAGGAAAATAGAGCACATCTTTATCTTTATTGCTTGTGGTGGCTGTCCATGCGAACAAAACAGCCATCAAGCGACACTATGAGCTAAAAAGTCATGTTAAACAATGATCTGTTCAGCAAAAACGTTTCCTTCAAGCACATATTTATCCAGACTACATACAGTGTTCTGGATAGCTGCTGAAAGGCAACCGTGAGCAATGCCTGTCAATACCGTAGCTAGCTAGCACTTACTAACGTTAACCGGCTACTGTACAGCTGAGCACTTAACAATGGTTACAATGCCTTGAGCACAAAATGCATGCGGGGAGAACAAAACATGGCTATATTAACGATTAATGACGAATCTAGCCAACTGTCCACAGCCTAAGTATTTATAGATTTCCATCCATCATATTATATCTTTAACATATCGTTTGCAATGTATTTTATCACCAAAGCTGCACTATAAATTAGCCATCTATTTTCTTGCCACGCAGGTCAAAATGAGTCAGTGCGTTATTCAGCAGGAGCATGTGTCAGCTAGCGGTAGCCGGCTAGCAAGCTAACTAACATGTTTCAACTCATTGCTGAAGATGCTCTGTATTCTATGCAATTAGCCACCTCACCACGTTCTTAGTCTTACTTACAGTTACGTTAAGAAAATGTGACACAAAAAATCAATTCCAGCCCGTTTTCTCCCTCTTGAAGCTGACCACGTTGAAGGTGTTCGGAAATGCGAACTTTCCAGCTGTAGCTAGCTAGCAAGTCCAAAATGAGCGGAAACAATGTGTGCTTTCTCTATTGTGGAGGTAACCAACCCACAATGAATTCCCCTACTACAAACTCAAGTGATGATGCGAGGCTGGTCCAAATTTGATTGCCTGTCGCTGCTACAGTGTATTCGCGTTATGAAGAAGAATATGTTCGCTGAAGCGTCGAAAATGGAAGCGTCACATCCCCTCTCCTCCCACGTGGGGCACTCATTGAATTTGGAAACGTGAGGGTAAACGTCTCAACTCAATCACAGACTTTACAGGTTAGTGAGATGATGTCCTTGTAATTTATGTAATATACCTATTATCTGCACTGCAGAGTGCAGACCATACATCTTTTGGAGGAGAAAATCATGCATTTATTCTACATTGAAATTGGCACTATAGTCTGGCAGTGCCAATGTCCACATATTATCATTTTATAACCCACATATAACCACATAAACAGCAGGCTCTCCTACCATCCGTTTTTGGAATATTAGGCCTTGGGCTTCTATTATCAGGATCAACAAGAATCTTAAATCATTAAAATGTGTAGAAATCAACTTTTTTATAGTGCGTATCTACTTATCAATGGAAAGTGACTTTTGTATTTTGACAAAACCCACAAATCAACTATTCTCAGATGGTTCAGTGAGGTGCAACGTTTGGTGGTATTAACTGAACAGCACCACTGTCAGATTTACAAGTCACATGCAACCAGTTACTAGTAACCAATTATACGGATGACAGTGGCATTTTCTATTCTAGATTGACCTCAACTGACCAGTAGAGCCAGCCAGGCTACATACCTCCTTAAATAGCCTAGATCACATTTTACACATTTACAGTAGATGAGGCTACACGTTGATGGAATTTGACCTCATTTTCTCCTTCTTATCGTATATATCATGGCCTATGACTTTCACTTTCAAATGCAGGACAGACTGTTTAAAACAGAAAGAGAGAATGGCCCCGTCCTTTATCATCTGTCGAGACCATTCAGATAATAAAAGCACAAAAGTCAATAGACCATTGGCATTCAAGCTGATGGATTTGGGAGAATCAGACTGAATTTTTTAGGCTTGGCCTATTGTACTGTATGTTGACCTGTGAATCCACAAGCATTGCGTACCGAACAGTTCCACACTCTCCCATGTCTGTGATGGTTCAGGGTTGGGAAGAGGAGCACAGACACACACACGTACACAGACATACACAGGCAGATGAAGTAGACCTCCCTCACAAGCACACACTTTTGTAAAAGAAGGATGGACCGCACATTGCTGTCAATACCATCAGTGGCTGACGGTGTTCACTGAGACAATTGCAACCTACCATCACGCAAGCAATGTCGCAATAAAGCAAGTTTTGTTCTTCCTTCTCACCATCGTTTCCTGGAGAGTGGGGAATTCTAACCCATGCACTCTTGATCCTGTGCATGAAATTGTGTGGGACTGCTGTAGCTGTGTGCACTCAACCAACACACAGATATTCAGAGCAAATAAAACCAAATGCATTTGTAATGGTGACTAGTGATCCACCCTGCATTAACTTAAAACAGAATTCGCCCCAAGTACATTTATCATGGGAATGGATGTACAGTGGGGCAAAAAAGTATTTAGTCAGCCACCAATTATGCAAGTTCTCCCACTTAAAAAGTTGAGAGAGGCCTGTAATTTTCATCATAGGTACACTTCAACTATGACAGACAAAATGAGAAAAAAAATCCAGAAAATCACATTGTGATTTTTTATGAATTTATTTGCAAATTATGGTGGGAAATAAGTATTTGGTCACCTACAAACAAGCAAGATTTCTGGCTATCACAGACATGTAACTTCTTCTTTAAGAGGCTCCTCTGTCCTGCACTCGTTACCTGTATTAATGGCACCTGTTAGAACTTGTTATCAGTATAAAAGACACCTGTCCACAACTTCAAACAGTCACACTCCAAACTCCACTATGGCCAAGACCAAAGAGCTGTCAAAGGACACCAGAAACAAAATTGTAGACCTGCACCAGACTGGGAAGACTGAATCTGCAATAGGTAAGCAGCTTGGTTTGAAGAAATCAACTGTGGGAGCAATTATTAGGAAATGGAAGACATACAAACCACTGATAATCTCCCTCGATCTCACCCCGTGGGGTCAAAATGATCACAAGAACGGTGAGCAAAAATCCCAGAACCACACGGGGGGACCTAGTGAATGACCTGCAGAGAGCTGGGACCAAAGTAACAAAGCCTACCATCAGTAACACACTACGCCGCCAGGGACTCAAATCCTGCAGTGCCAGACGTGTCCCCCTGCTTAAGCCAGTACATGCTTAGGCCCGTCTGAAGTTTGCTAGAGAGCATTTGGATGATCCAGAAGAAGATTGGGAGAATGTCATATGGTCAGATGAAACCAAAATATAACTTTTTGGTAAAAACCCAACTCGTCGTGTTTGGAGGACAAAGAATGCTGAGTTGCATCCAAAGAACACCATACCTACTGTGAAGCATGGGGGTGGAAACATCATGCTTTAGGGCTGTTTTTCTGCAAAGGGACCAGGACGACTGATCCGTGTAAAGGAAAGAATGAATGGGGCCATGTATCATGAGATTTTGAGTGAAAACCTTCCATCAGCAAGGGCATTGAAGATGAAACGCGGCTGGGTCTTTCAGCATGACAATGATCCCAAACACACCGCCCGGGCAACGAAGGACTGGCTTCGTAAGAAGAATTTCAAGGTCCTGGAGTGGCCTAGCCAGTCTCCAGATCTCAACCCCATAGAAAATCTTTGGAGGGAATTGAAAGTCCTTGAACAGCCCCAAAACATCACTGCTCTAGAGGAGATCTGCATGGAGGAATGGGCCAAAATACCAGCAACTGTGTGTGAAAACATTGTGAAGACTTACAGAAAACGTTTGACCTCTGTCATTGCCAACAAAGGGTATATAACAAAGTATTGAGATAAACTTTTGTTATTGACCAAATACTTATTTTCCACCATAATTTGCTAATAAATTCATTAAAAATCCTACAATGTGATTTTCTGGATTTTTTCTCATTTTGTCTGTCATAGTTGAAGTGTACCTATGATGAACATTACAGGCCTCTCTCATCTTTTTAAGTGGGAGAACTTGCACAATTGGTGGCTGACTAAATACTTTTTTGCCCCACTGTATATTGTCCCTTGGCCTACTCCCTGTGTGGCACTATTCCAGGAGCCCCTCTTCCAGTACTAAGCAAAGCACAGAGGGCCTTCCCAGGCTTGACAAGTACCAAGGTGATCTGGCGGGTACTGTGTCTGTGCATGAGTTCATTGCCTTAAATGTGGGTCACCCACAATATGGCTAAGAGATTCCTCTATGCACACCGGTGGCTATTTCAAGCATTGATTCAAACCCGATCCCATTAAGCTCTCCACCTGCTGCCCTAGCTGCAAGGCATAAGGGGGACCTGCCACTCCAAAAATAGCCTTGAGGCAGTTTCTGTTGTTTTGGCATCAGAGTACGCCACTGAATCATAGCTTTTCAATGTGTTTAGGGGCCACCCTCAGAATGACTTGCCATAAACCATATAAGACACAGGTGTCCTAGAGCTTCATTATGGGCTAACAAGGAGACTTAACTTCAAGGTTATTTACAAGCCAGGCTAAACACAGGGCTATGTGGCAGTGTAAACTGATACTACTCAATGGGCTGTATTTACATATTGTAACCATGGTGAAAGCAGAGTAATGAAAAGTAGTCAAAAGAAGTGGGAGGAACTAATGCTACAGCTTGAATGCTCATTAGTCAAATATACACTGAATATACAACAAATTAGAAACACCTGCTCTTTCCACGACGGGCTGACCAGGTGAATCCAGGTGAAAGCTATGATCCCTTATTGATGTCACTTATTACATCCACTTCAATCAGTGTAGTTGAATGGGAGGAGACAGGTTAAATAAGGATTTCTAAGCATTAAGACATTGATTGTGTGTGTGTGTGCCATTCAGAGGGTGAATGGGCACGACAAAATATTTAAGTACTTTTGAACAGGGTATGCTAGTAGGTGCGAGGCCACCGGTTTGAGTGTCTCAAGAAGTGCAACGCTGCTGGGTTTTTCATGCTCAACAGTTTCCCGTGTGTATCAAGAATGGTCCACCACACAAAGGACATCCAACCAACTTGACTGTGGGAAGCATTGGAGTCAACATGGGCCAGCTTCCCTTTGGAACGCTTTCAACACCTTGTCCATGCCCCGACCAATTGAGACTGTTCTGAGGGCAAAACGGGGTGAAACTCACAGGAAGGTGCTGAGGGCAGGACAGCTCATAATAATGGCTGGAAGGGAGTAAATGGAATGGCATTAGACACATTAAAACCATGTGTTTGATATATTTGATACCATTGGCTCAAGCCAATACCATGAGCCCGTCCTCCCCAATTAGGTGCCCTGTGGTGCAACTCTAACTCAGGTTGGATTTCAACATGAGTCAGCTCCAAAGTTGCTACGCTAGTAAACTATTCTACATTTCAGCAATTATCTAAAAATATTTTTTGCCTGGCCCTTCACTAATATGTTGTTCTTTTCAAATGGATGCCAGTTTATTTCACTAAGTAATACTCTAGTACAGCTTTAACCATAATCTTGCTTTGCCCGACTCACCTCTCGGGGCCAAAGCCAGCTTGGATGCGGGTGGCGCTGTATCGCTGTGCGGCAGTCTCATGCCCGTGCCCATGCCCATGCCCATGGGGGCTGAGGCGGAAGAGGTGCTCTGCGTCTTGGGGTGAGGGGTTGGAGCTGGGACGGGGTAGCTCTGTGTCCCCTACGATCCTCCGGTAGTCCATCTGGTGGCTGTCCCGCTCTCCATCCACCCCAAAGTGTTCGTAGCCGTACCCCTCCATGTTGGGTCCAATTGCCAAGCTCTCTTGCTCCAGTTTCTCACTCTGGTCGGTGACCTCACCGTCGCCCTCTGACCCTTCTGTCGGTGACGTCCCTCAAGTGGACTCAAGTCACGTAGGGACTGGGTGTTCCTGAACCGACCTACCAGCTCAAAACAATTCCCACAGAACAGAACGAATTAGAACGATCTCAGCCAACCAACCAGACAAGTCAAAGTCGCTGAGGACCTGAGTTGGAAAAACAGAGCTACTTGTGAGAGACATAACACGTTCTCTGGTTCAACACATTCTTATCTTGGTCTCATAGCTCCAGTGTTGTCTTTACCGTCAACTTTGTTGTCGAATCCCAGGTCAGATACAAAAATACTCAGAGAGATATGAGAGAGAGAGAGAGAGACAGAAAGAAGATAGTTATGTCCCTCCCTCCCCCGTCTCTGCGCAGGGTGCACCTGCAAACCAACCCACAGTGTCCGCTAGGCGTGTCAGGAGAGGGTGTCACCGTGGTAATGCTCCTGCCGAGATGGCATCGTCGTGGAAATGATGCCGGAGAGGCTTGTCGTCGTGGAGTCGTTGCCGTCCCAACGTTCCCCTTGCCCCTGTGGGAGAACTAATGCTCACTGACCTGAAGGGAGATTGTGGTGGGAATGGGAGGAGTGAGATGGCAGAGAGAAAGGGTCCAGACTAATAGAGGGAGGGAAAGGTGGAAAGAAAGAAAGAAAGAGAATGCCTGCAGGGATAGAGGAGAAGCAGAATGGGATACTCAGTGTGTTTTTGTCCAGTCGAGTGCTGCTCTATGAATCTCTCTGCGTACAGCTTAACCCTGTTTCCTGTCAGTGGCACACGTCGCTTTCACAAAGAGGATTGGGGAATTAGAATACAGTGGGCAGGAGATACATGCAGGAGGCAGAGAGGGCACTTAAACATACTCCAAACAGAATAGCACTGTTGCAAATGTGTGTGTGTGTGTGGCCGTGGGACAAACCCACAGTAATATAAAATAATTCCACAAACTGCTTGAGATAGTACCAAAGTATGGCCTTGAGGAGGATGCCTGGCTTGCCTTGGGCACAGACAGGTTCAGGGAGGTACAAACAGTGCTCACACTGCACCACAGGAGAGAGTGTAGCTAACACAAGGGTGACAGCTTCTTACATAGCCCCTGAAATACGCCTCAAATGTTCAGTACAATCTACAGTATATGCACAGTACAAACCATTCTGCTCCCAAAAACTGTGTGTGGATGTACCTTTATATAGGACAGTTTGAGGCCTGCACTCTTAACATCTTCCAGACAGTGTTTTACAAGCTTACAAAATAGTATGTTAAAGCCTCATTTGACTGGAGCATGGAGCTAGCTATAGCAACAACCAAGGTAGTGGGTTCAATTCCGGCATGGGCCCCACATAATGAATACTGTATAGTAGGCCTATACCGTGCATTCAGAAAGTATTCAGACCCCTTGACTTTTTCCACATTTTATTACGTTACAGCCTTATTCTGAAATGGATTCACATTTCTCCCCCTCATCAATCTACACACAATACCCCA
The DNA here is from genome assembly GCF_045791955.1 of Oncorhynchus clarkii lewisi. Lineage (NCBI taxonomy): Eukaryota > Metazoa > Chordata > Actinopteri > Salmoniformes > Salmonidae > Oncorhynchus > Oncorhynchus clarkii. The sequence continues at coordinate 7,431,630 of NC_092167.1, forward strand.
TAATTGCAAAGCAAAAACAGCATTTTAGAAATGTTTGCTAATAGAAATGGAATGATCACATTTACATAAGTATTCAGACTCTTTACTCAGTACTTTGTTGAAGCAAACTCCCTCGAGTCTTCTTGGGTATGACGCTACAAGCTTGGCAAACCTGTATTTAGAGAGTTTCTCCCATTCTTCTCTGCAGATCCTCTCAAGATCTGTCAGGTTGGATGGGGAGTGTCGCTGCACAGCTTTTTTCAGGTCTCTCCAGAGATGTTACATTGGGTTCAAGTCCGGGCTCTGGCTGGGCCACTCAAGGAAATTCAGAGACTTGTCCCGAAGCCACTCCTGTGTTGTCTTGGCTATGTGCTTAGGGTCATTGTCCTGTTGGAAGGTAAACCTTCGCCTCAGTCTGCGGTCTGGAGCAGGTTTTCATCAAGGATCTCTCTGTACTTTGCATTCATTTTTCCCTCGATCCTGACTAGTCACCCAGTCCCTCCCGCTAAAAAACATCCCCACAGCATGATGCTGCCACCACCATGCTTCACTGTAGGGATGGTGCCAGGTTTCCTCCAGACGCGAAGCTTGGCATTCAGGCCAAAGAGTTCAATCTTAATTTCTTCAGACCAGAGAATCTTGTTTCTCATGGTCTGAGAGTCTTTAGGTGCCTTTTGGCAAACTCCATGTGCCTTTTACTGAGGAGTGGCTTCTGTCCATAAAGGCCTGATTGGTGGAGTGCTGCAGATATGGTTGTCTTTCTGGAAGGTTCTCCTATCTCCACAGAGGAACTCTGGAGCTCTGTCAGAGTGACCATCGGGTTCTTGGTCATCTCCCTGACAAAGGCACTTCTCCCCCAATTGGTCAGTTTGGCCAGGTGGCCAGCTCTAGGAAGAGTCTTGGTGGTTCCAAACCTCTTCCATTTAAGAAGGACGAAGGCCACTGTGTTCTTGGGGACCTTCAACGCTGCAGACATTTTTTGCTATCCTCCCCCAGATCTGTGCCTTGACACAATCCTGTCTCGGAGCTCTGCGGACAATTCCTTCGATTTCATGGCTTGGTATTTGCTCTGATATGCCCTGTCAACTGTGAGACCTTATATATACAGGTGTGTGCCTGTCCAGATCATGTCCAATCTATTTAATATACCACAGGTGGACTCCAATCAAGTTGTAGAAACATCTCAAGGATTATCAATGGAAAAATGATGCACCTGAGCTCAATATTGAGTCTTATAGCAAAGGGTATGAATACCTATGTAGATAAGGTATTTCTGTTTTTTATTATTTTATACATTTACAAACATTTCTAAAACCTGTTTTCGCTTTGACATTATGGGGTATTATGTGTAGATTGATTAGGGAAAAAATGATTTAATCCATTTAGAATAAGGCTGTAACGTAACAAAATGTGGAAAAATTCTAGGGGTCTTAATACTTTCTGAATGCACTGTATATGTTGACAGAAAGTTGCAATGGGGAAAACATCTCTTAAATGGTCTCTTCTCTTCATTTTTAAAAAACAATGTCAGAGGAAGAGGCTGAGAAAGAGAAAGGGAAAGAAATAGGTTCCACTGAGAAAGAGGTATCTCCCCATCACCCCTTTCTCCCACTCGAGACCTGGTGTCTGAAAGGGGTCAGGAACAGGTGACTGAGTGTTTGTGACAGTTGCTCAGACTCGAGGACGGAAAATCCTCTTATGCTGCCCATGGAGAGCATAGCAACGCCCCATCCTCGTCCGTGCTGTCAACCCCCCCCCCCCCCAGTCAACCTCTCCATGGAACCCTCTTTTCACAGCTAGGTTAACACTGGAGCCGAAGCCTAGCGTGAGATCAGCACGCTTGTTACTCTAAACTTTTGTGGTAATCACACACTGCTATCTATGTGATATGTGTGTCAATTCAAGTTCAGATGTGCTCCTCTGTGTTGTTTACCCCCCTCCCCCCCATGCATGCACTGGATTACCATAATGATAATGGGTCTCATGTGCAAATGTGGAAAGGTGGTGTTGGCCGTACCCCTTTCCTGCAGTCAGTGATCAAAAGCACCCTCTTTGGTCTCATGGGTGGAATGTTATTAATTATAATTCATTATTATTACCGGTGGGTAGTAAACCGGCGCCGTCGAACGCCAGAGGGGATTAGCGGGAATAGGCGTGACGGTGATGTATATAAAGTGTCATATTGGGATGCAAACTCAAAATGTCAACTCTATATCTGACATGGTACAGGTGTCTTCTTTTTCTTAAGCCCATATCCATGTGTGTGAGGTGTATACTTTTGTTTCAAAGTGTATGTCACTGTGTGTGACCCTGATTTAGCCCACTGCGGTAAAAGGTTATTAACCTTCTGTCTTATGTAACCATACCAAATGTAACATATCATACTAATTTGAGTGCCCCAGATTTACATTTACTGTTACGTCCACTCTACACTGAGTATACAAAACATTAAGAACACCTTCCTAATATTGAGTTGCACCATCCCCTTTTGTCCTCAGAACAGCCTCAGTTCATCCAGGCATGGACTCTACAAGGTGTGGAAAGCATTCTACATGGATGCTGGCCCATGTTGACTCAAATGCTTCCCACAGTTGTGTCAAGTTGGCTGGGTGTCCTTTAGGTGGTGGACCATTCTTGATACACACAAGAAACTGTTGAGTGTGAAAAACCCAGCAGCATTGCAGTTCTTGACACAAACCGGTGCACCTGGCACCTACTACCATACCCCGTTTAAAGGCACTGAAATCTTTTGTTTTTCCCATTCACCCTCTGAATACCACACACACAATACATGTCTCAATTGTCTCAAGGCTTAATTTGTTTTATTTGACCTGTCTTCTCCCATTCATCTAGACTGATTGAAGTAGTATAGTGACATCAATAAGGGATCATCGTTTTCACCTGGATTCACCTGGATTCACCTCCATGACTATGTCATGGAAAGAGCGAGTGTTCTTAATGTTTTGTATACTCAATGAATGAGACCAGTCTTTGTGTGGACACTCATTGAGCAGAACTAAGACAAACGTCGGGCACGAGACTCCTCAACCCAGCGATGACCGAGCCCGACAACAGAGCCCTGTGTGTGTGTGTAGACCTCCATCAGATGACCTGAATACAGAGTCCCCCTGCCTAACTCATGTCACATTCAGCCACTTTGTTAGAACAGTGCTCTCTCTTCACAGAACACTCCCTAGGCCAACACTAGACTACTTTGTCAAATTCACTTTCTTCTCTTTTATTCTAGACATAATCCTATTTGTTGGACTTCACATCTCTCAAAGCCCAATTTACATATGCATGCAATGTAAGAACTACAAGTAGATAAGCAAAATGACGTTGTGTAGCAAAAGTACACAGAGGTGCAGCCCTCCAATTTTAAACTCAATGCAAGTACTGGTACGCTGGATCGCCATGAGACGCAAACATTTTGTCCAAACACTCACTGCTTGATCCTCATGTTTGCGGCTTTGACCATGATTTGTCTAATGTTGGGCATTGAATATGGCCCACCATCTTGTGGCCATCATCTCTCCACCAGAGGAGGCTGGTGTCACGGGCGTCTGAAGAAGAGGACCGAGGTGCAGCGTGGTGAGCGTACATTTATTTTTATTTAAGATAAATGTCGCCAACAAGACCATGAAGCTCAACAGTGCTAAGTGCCTCAAACAAAGTTAACTACCCACACTGAAAGGAGGGAAAAAGGGCTACCTAAGTATGATTCCCAATCAGACAATGATAGACAGCTGTCCCTGATTGAGAACCATACCTGGCCAAAACATAGAAATAAAGAAACATAGAATGCCCACCCCACATCACACCCTGACCTAACCAAATAGAGAAATAAAAAGTCTCTCTAAGGTCAGTGCGTGACAGCTGGTGGGAGGAGATATAGGAGGATGGGCTCATTGTAATGGCTGGAATAGAATAAATGGAACAGTATCAAAAACATCAAATATATGGAAACCACAAGTTTGACTCCATTCCAGCCCGTTCCTCCCACCAACCTCCCCTGCAATATAGCCTCATTGAATACAGTATTTAAAATGTGTTGTTGGGGATTTTATTTTTCATTGAGTTACTGCGTTAATGTATATTGTGTTACAGTGGGTTATTTTGTACCGCACAGACATTAGGTTGTCATCGTTTTACCCCAATGTGCATCTTTATTCCCCTAATGGCATTAGCTGGAACAGAAATATAGTAATCTGAGTAAAAATGACTTTGACACCCCTGTGCCAGTATTTATCAAGAGTCTCAGAGCTGGAGTGTGGATCTAGGGGCAGGTCCTCTACCCCTGTCCATAATAAGCTGATCCACTGTGATCTGAAAGACAAAAGTGATACTTGATCATCATTCGTACTCTGAGGCATTGTTAAATATAGACCCTGGTCTGATGTTGCACTGCATTTCACATCTTGACACTCTCTACCAGATGGCACAGGTAGGTGTATAAGAGCCCCCTGTTTCAAGTGTCTCAGAGTAGGAGTGCTGATTTAGGATCAGTTTAGACTTTTAGATCACAATGAATAAGATTACATGGATAGAGGAACCTGATCCTACACCAGCACTCCTATGGATGTCGATTAAGGAAGCCCCCGAACCTCTCTCATTCAGAGGGGTTGGGTTAAATGCAGAAGACACACTTCGGTTGAATGTGTTCAGTTGTACAGCTGACTAGGTATTCCCCTTTCCCTAATACACTGAGACGCTTATAAAACGGGCCCAGGTTGGTGCCATGGTGTTATACTGTTAATCATCGCCATCTAGTGGTCATGGACTTTTAATGCAATTTCCCCTGTGATTTCCTCCACACATTCCTTCTGAGGACAAGCTACTAATCATTGGGCATTCCCCAGTCAAATCGAAATCATTTTTATGTATTTTTTATTTTTTTGTCACATGCGCTCCAAATACAACAGGTAGTAGACCTTACAGTGAAAAGCTTACTTACGAGCCCCGAACCAACAATACAGTTTAAAGAAAAAGTAACAAGAAATTAAAGAGCAGCATGAAAATAACAATAGTGAGAATATATACAGGGTAGTCAATGTGTGGGGGCACCGGTTAGTTGAGGTAATATGTACATGTAGTTAGAGTTATTAAAGTGACTTTGCATAGATGATAACAACAGAGAGTAGCAGAGGTGTAAAAGGGGGGGGGGGGCGACAATGCAAATAGTCTGGGTGGCCATTTGATTAGATGTTCAGGAGTCTTATGGATTAGGGGTAGAAGCTGTTTAGAAGCCTCTTGGACCTAGACTTGGCTCTCCGGTACCGGTAGCAGAGAGAACAATCTATGACTAGGGTGGCTGGGTTCTTTGACAATTTTTAGGGCCTTCCTCTGACACCGCCTGGTATAGATGTCCTGGATGGCAGGAAGCTTTGCCTCAGTGATGTACTGGGCCGTACAGTAGCTATAGCAGGCAGTGATGCAACCATGCTCTCGATGGTGCAGCTGTAGAACCTTTAGAGGATCTGAGGACCCATGCTAAATCTTTTCAGTCACCTGAGGGGGAATAGGTTTTGTCATGCCCTCTTCACGACTGTCTTGGTGTGCTTGTTAATTTGTTGGTGATGTGGACACCAAGACCTTGAAGCTATCAACCTGCTCTACTACAGACCCGTCATTGAGAATGGGGGCGTGCTTGGTCCTCTTTTTCCTGTTGTCCACAGTCATCTCCTTTGTCTTGATCACGTTGAGGGAGAGGTTGTTGTCATGGCACCACACGACCATGTCTCTGACCTCCTCTCTATAGGCTGTTTCATTGTTGTCGGTGATCAGGCCACTGTTGTGTCATCTGCATTATATTATGTCTGGTGGGGATTGCCCAGTCGTGGAAAAAGTACCCAATTGTCATACTTGAATAAAAGATCAAAGTAAAGATACCTTAATAGGAAATGACTCAAGTAAAAATGAAAGTAACCCAGTAAAATACTACTTAAAAGTCTAAAGTCTAATTCCTTATATTAAGCAAACCAGACAGCACAATTTGTATTCATTTTTTTACGAATAGACAGGGGCACGTCATTTCAACATCTAGTTTTTATTTACATTTGGTTGAGTTGTGAACTAACGTGAATTCAACTTGAAATCAACAAAAAATGTCACCATGTCATTGGACAGGTTGAAAAAAAGGGAAAACTTATTTTATTTTGATTACTTTTTGCAAATCCAATCAATTTTACACATTGACTCAACATCAGCAATTTAAATGTTTTGTTGTTTAAATTACATGGAAACAACCTTGAATCAACCAGAAACAAAACAATGTCACCAATTTAAAAATGGACCTGAAGAGGGACCTTAAAAAAGCCAAGTCAAATAATTGATATGCTATTATTCAGAATATTATTTGTTTATTTAACCTTTATTTAACCAGTAAGTCCCATCCTTTGTTAACTTTTACCCAGAGTGCCTTTAGCAGCTCAGTGAATTTCCATCCATTTGCTTCCTGTGGTCAATGTCAAGTCCTTGGAGAAACATGAGAGTGTATGACTGACTGACCGCAAATAGCAGGAGACAGGCCACAATAGGCCTACAACAATACTGACTCATTGGTTGATTCACTGATTCTACAGAAAGCTGAAGCTTAAAATGTGAAATTTGCTGGGCGAAACTAGTACCCAAATCATCAGCCTAATGTGGAAGTTCCCTTTTCAGTGTACATCTGTCTGATTATATATGAAAGCCAAAAGGTCACTCAAGGGGTAGAGGAGGGTGTGGATTTATGTTAATTAATAGTACTGTACAAGTAAACCACAGAGTATGAAGCTGAACCTATTAATGTATGTGTAATCACTCTCTTTGACGCACACAGAAAATAGCCTAAAGCAAAATGTGTCTCAGAACTGTGGGTTAGAATGCATTGTGCAACAACTCCTAACTTCCCAGAGCTACTTATTGAGTGGATTGTCAAACAACTACAGTCTAGGGTGGTTATATCCTTAACTGCTATGTCATTTTATTTGTTGACGGGATGGGAATAGGCTAAATATAAAATATGTAGAGCACTTGTCTTATCACACAGGTAGGTAGAGTTATTAAAGTGACTATGCATAGATGATAACAACAGGGAGTAGAAGAGGTGTAAAAGAGGGGGGCGGACGTCCAACCAAGTCCAATCAGACTTCAGTAGCCTTTTCTGCCATCTTGCGTGAGTTATATGTGAAAGAGACTAACATTAAATCATTAGCAGGCCTATGTATCAAGAATTGGAAATTCCCAACGATTTGATGATGTCAGTACACACAAGCCTTGAAGCAAGAGAGCGCTGCGATGCATCATGACATTGCAACATTGCCGTGTGATATCAAGAGGGGGGTAACTTATTTCCCTCGACTGTTTTCAAAGCGTTTTAAAGAAAATTTGAGGAATATCTAAATCCCGTGTCGTCATTAGCAAGGAAAGTCTGTCTTCCACGCCAATCTTGGGGCGAGAGTTCTACTACTCTGCACAAGTTGAAGTTTAAAATCGTCAGGCATATTGTAAGTACTCAACAGTTTCTGGCAGCGTTCCGTTTGGTAGTCTACTTTCCCACCACGCGGTTAATGTGTGGTTGCGTTCCCGGTTATGTAATAGTAATTTATTATACGTTTAGGAAAATACATGGAAAAGAGTACAAACAACAAAACACATGTAATTAATATCATTTCTGTTTGTGAAGGTGACGCTGTGGTTGTTCAACCCAAGACCACTTCCATTTAACTGGAGAAGCTATGATGACAGACGTCTTGAAGATGTTTTTTATCGGGACAGCGTTCACTGTCCTCGCCGCGCTGATGGGAATGGTGGATTCATTTGGTGGTCTCATGTATGTCCAAGACGCGGATCCTGCAGATTATTTACAGTTGGACAGCAGTACTGACAGACGGATGTCTTCAACCCATTCGAGAGGTTCAGGGAGTACCAAACGCATTGAATCATGATGAGGACGTCATGTGGAGTGGAATTAACACGAACAGGCTTGGTTTATGTTATGTTTTCGTTTGTAAATGACTGCTTGCACTGTACAATGTGTACACAGATTTTTACAAAACATTATTGAGCCTTTCATCATGGTTCGCTTTCAGTTTCACTAGTTGGTGTCCCACTCCCATTGTGCAGAAACTGGCTGAATCAGCGCTGGTTCCACGTCATTTCAACCCCCGAAAAATCTATGTGACGTTGAATGAGCGTGGATTGGATTTGTAAAAAGTCATCAACGTATGGGCACTCTGTCTCTTTTTTTAACCTGAATCCAATGACATTGTGATATTTTTTGTTTGTTGAATTGTGCAATTTAGAACTAGACGTCGAACTGACTGACGTCTGTGCGCAGTGGGGTTTGATTTATACAGGTCACTACGGATTTGATGAGTTGTTTAATTTGTTTTGCACATTTGAAGAACACCCTAGTTGATGTATATAGTAGGCTATTACTAAAGTATTAGGTCATATTGACAGGTATTACTATGTAGTTATATCCACTCTATACTATACTAATACTTGGTAGGACAGCAGGTAGAGCGTTGGGGCAGTAACTGAAAGATCGCAGGTTTGAATCCCCGAGCTGACTAGGGGGAAAAATATGTCTGTTCACTTGAGCAAGTGACTTAATTTAGCAAACGCTAAATCGCTCTGGATGGGAGCGTCTGCTAAATAACAAAAATGTACTAATCTGTATACATGGTATTTGCCTATATCATGTAGGCTATTTGTTGTATATTGAAGATCATATCATGTCTAAAAGAAAAAGGGCTACATTATGCACTAATTGACTCTTCATCATGCACTGTAATATTGTGTCATAAAGAAAGTTGTAAAGAATAAACACTTTTATAGGCTATTGTCAATAAAATGAATAGACACTATTGCTTGTTTTTTGACCACTCCCTTTTTTTTTGTATGAATGAATGAAGATGCAGGATAAACCAAGCCGGATGCCATATCCTTACATAGCTTTGCTTTCAAATATACAGTAACATGAGTAACCTGCTTCATTGATCACACAGCATAAACTAGGGCATAGTATAGGCTACAGGTGTTTTCCATCACAGGACACAGGAAACCGAATAAAGCAAATGAACTGAAAATGCAAAATGATGAGAAAACATGACAAAGTAGATGTCTAACTATTCTCAATGTTCAACTGAAAGTTTATGTATCAGTTTTGTATCGACCAACTTCTGTAATGATGTAGGCCTTTACGTCACTCAGAATCAGTATAGTCCTTAGGTTGGCCTTTTTAGCCACTGGGGCTATTATACAATGCTACTGTTGACTGACATGCGATGCTTTTATGCCAGGCTATTAGCCACTGGTGCTACTAGCCACATCATTTTGTACTATGCCCTTGCATCTAAGATGTAAGTTGCTCTCTCATCTTGCATATAATTTGATTTGATATACTTCATTGTCCCAGAGGGGAAATTTGACTTGGACAATTAAAGAGTGATGCTGATTCCACAAAAATACATACTATCAATTGACACAACATACATAGAATAACACCCCATCATACACCCACTCAAAAACATGTTGTTCATGCCAGCAAGGCTGTGACTTAGGTTCCACATGATGGAAGTCCTACAGGCCAGTCTCCAGTCCATTATCGCTATCCCCCTAATCAACCTCTGTGTTTCCCCTGCTGTTTACAAAATCATGGGGACAAAATAATGTTGATATCTGTTCAGCCTGCATCTCGGCATAACGGGTTCTCAAACTTTTTGGGGCCGTGGAACCCTTTTGTGACAGCAAATTTGTAAGGGACCCCCCTGATAATCAGAACACAACTCCAGTGTTGTACATGGCTGGACGAACCAAGTCTCATGCCTTGTGATGGAACATTTTAAAGGCCCACTTACTGGCATCGGAGAGAACATTTAGCAGTTTTCTAGCTAATTTCCTGCAGTTCTATGCATTTTATCATGGGGCAGAGAGATTGTTTGTTGTTCCAACTTGAAAGCTAATATCCTGCAATTCTACACACATTGTACAGTTTTTGCCGAGTAGCGCAGCGGTCTAAGGCATTGCATCTTAGTGCTTAAGGCGTCACTACAGACACCGTGGATCGAATCGAATGTTTTGTACCCTCTAAACTTAATCCACAGATCCCTTGAAAAAAATCTGTTGTTATTAGTAACATTCTTAAAATAATTACATGTAAATATATATATATATACATTACCGTTCAAAGGTTTGGGGTCATTTAGAAATGTCCTTGTTTTGATTGCTGATGACATTACATCTATTAGGTAGGTTGCTTAGTTCTATGTAGTAATACTTTGCAGACTACTGTAGATATGTTGCTATGGTGGGAGATACTTTTCTCACACTTGTAATACATAAATGACTTGTTATGCTACAGGGAATTTAGCCTAAAGCTACTATAGCATTAACATTGAGTCATAGGCTGATATAGGCGTAGCTTACTATTAGTATTTGCAAAGGCGTTACAGTGGCTGATGTGAAGGAGGTTTTGTTGCCTATACATGTGTAACGGATGTGAAACGGCTGTGAAACGGCTAGCTTAGTTAGCGGTGCGCACTAAATAGTGGTTTCAATCAGTGACGTCACTTGCTCTGAGCCCTTGAAGTAGTAGTTCCCCTTGCTCTGCAAGAGCCGCTGCTTTTGTGGCGCGATGGGTAACGATGCTTCGTGGGTGACTGTTGTTGAGGGTCCCTGGTTCGCGCCCGGGTATGGGCGAGGGACGGTCTAAAGTTATACTGTTTACATATGTATGGACATCACTTGATGTCCGTTGATATACCCACTGGCAACAGAATTTAGCTAAATGACTCGTCAAACATGTGTCTCTCCGCCCCCATCCATTCAAGTGCGACACTTGTCATTTGTCGCCTGAAGCGATAGGCAGTGCTAGTCTGTCATACGTGACCCGAACTGTGGGATTTAGGATTTTACCATTATTTAGCCCACCACATCAAAATGACTTGGAGACTGTTGGTCCTCGGGGGGGCATGCTTGCTTCTTATGGGTGTGAGGGGTCAGTGCAAAGAGCAACGAAACCGGAGAACGGTGTCTTTCCATCAGACTCAGCAAGATGGGGACCAACGCCAAGTCCTCTCACGGCCAGAAAGGGATACCACAGCTTCTCCAAGACCCACTTTCACCGCTTGTAAACTCCCTCTCACACCATTAGAACACCGGGTGTTGGATCAAAATACACACGAGGTGAGAGCATATATCAGTGCTGTTTTTGGCGTACTTTATCAATTACTATAGCATCAACACCGCAGTTTTACTTTTGCAATTGCATAAATTAATGCAAATGTATCATAATATATCATCACGATGATTAATGCTTGCTTTATTAATGATTTTGTGTGTGATAGTTTTGAGGGTAGGGCTACTTGGGTGTCATAAGGTTCATCATCTCTAAAGGTGTGATGTTATGGGTGTATGTGAGGAAAAAAATTCAGTTGAGTCTCGCTCGCTCGCTCTCTTTCTCTCTTTCTCAATTCAATTTGCTTTGTGCCAAAGCTTTCTTTGGAGATTTACAATATTTACATAATTAATGCTAATCATTATTGTCAACTGGACAACAGTAACAAAAATAACCAAGTGTAAAAATAACCATGCATTGAATAATAACAATAAGCATAGAGGACATGTTGGTTGGTCTGTCAGACACTGTCCCTCATCTATCTATCTATCTATCTATCTATCTATCTATCTATCTATCTATCTATCTATCTATCTATCTATCTATCTATCTATCTATCACTCTCTCTCTATCTCTCTCTTTCTCTTTATCTTTCACTCTTTCTCTCTCTTTCTTTCTCTTTCTCTCTCTCCATTCAGACAGGGTTTCATGGTGACGATGGCTCCAGTTTTACTGTAACATGGGTTGGAGACGGGACAGGGGTATGTATGGTTGTCACTTAATGGATGATGGATGTAGCATCATTGTCATCATCACTCATTGGGTGCATCTGAAAGGGGTGCAGCTCAGTATGCTGGAGTAGCTTCCTCCCCTCGTTTCCTCTCTTTCACCTGCGGTAACCAGACAGTGAGGCAACGTGATAGATGCCTACAGGGAATTTGCCTTCACCTGTCCAGTTCTCTCACACCGATGCAGATGAAGGAAAGGGAAGGGGACGAGGAGAGAGGAAACCTTTTAAACCTTTGACAACAGTTTTTTAATTTGGGTGATTGATTGATTAAGTGATTGGTTAATTTATTGATTTGTTGATTGAGTGATTGACTGAGTGAGTGATTGAGTGGTTGCTTGTAGTGACGGGTGGATAAATGGGAATTGCTAACTGCATAAACTGGTAATAGTACAGTCATTGTGACGTTTAGCCAAGTGTTCATTTGTGTCCCACCAGGTAATCTTGGTGTTGTCTACAATCAGTGCTCCTCTAGATTCCTTCTTCGAGGGCGGTTCTTCACGATTGTACCGCAGGTTAGTGGATGGTGGCAGTATGTCTGTCGGTCTGTTTGTGTCTCTAGATGAACCGAGCCAGTGTTCTGACATTTTGGCTCGTTATACTCCCCTCTCAGTGCAGACTATGGCAAGTCTTTCCATGATATTTCTCATCTCATCAACAACACCTTCATAAGGAAGGAATTTGGACTTCTGGCTGGACCAGGGAACTCTCAACAGGTAAGCTGCCTGATCACAAGTGTACATGCAGGAAAGCATTCTGGCTGATGACAGTCTGTGTGTGTGTGTCTGTGTGTATGTTTGTGTGTTTGTGACTGTCTGGCGTGCATGTGCAGACACGTCAGCCGTCTTGGTTCTTGCTGTCCAATTAGCTTGAGCCACCACAGCTCAGTTTCAACACTCTCCTCCACATGCCACTGTGGTCACGCTGCTCAGAACACTGGTGTGAAGACTAGACAGTGAGAACAACAAAACCACCAAACCCATTGCACCTAAATAACCACATCAGGGTGGTATCCATTAGGGCACAACGTAGCAAAACAATTTGCAATGGAAAATGTTCAGCTACAAAAGCAAGCGTTTCTTATTGGACAAATTCAGGTCTGTTGCAGTTTGTTTTTGTCTTTTTGCCGTCTAATGAATGCACCCCAAGATGAGGCCTCATAGTTATATGTTGGGGGAGGTGATTTACATGAAGACAATAGAGAGGACAAGGGGAGGAAGCCAGTTTAGACTATTGAGATGCACGTTAAGGCAACCTTCCATCACGTATGGTGCTTGTTCTGATTGACAGGTGATTCTGACTGCAGACACACCGGTTTTGGACAACCCCGGTGGCGTCATCTTTACCTCAACTGACGCCGGAGTGTCGTTTATGTCTGTCCAGCTGCCTTTTCACCCGGCCCAGCCAATCACCTTCCACTTCTTGAATCCCGAGTACTTAGTGGTCATCAGCATAGATGTGAGTAAATAAACAAACATGCTCTTTATCTCTTTGTGATCACACTCACCTCAAACATACGCACACATGGGCACACACGGGCACATACACACACAAACACACATACACACATACATACATACATACATACATAAAGGTGCCATATGTAAAAATCACTACCATTTCCTGGTAGAAAAAATTATAATAGTTAACCTAATTTCAGTTTATGTGACAAAACAAGCAAGTATAGTGTAGATAATCATTGCACCATCTAAACCACTGTGAAATACACTGCTCAAAAAAATAAAGGGAACACTTAAACAACACAATGTAACTCCAAGTCAATCACACTTCTGTGAAATCAAACTGTCCACTTAGGAAACAACACTGATTGACAATAAATTTCACATGCTGTTGTGCAAATGGAATAGACAACAGGTGGAAATTATAGGCATTTAGCAAGACACCCCCAATAAAGGAGTGGTTCTGCAGGTGGGGACCACAGACCACTTCTCAGTTCCTATGCTTCCTGGCTGATGTTTTGGTCACTTTTGAATGCTGGCGGTGCTTTCACTCTAGTGGTAGCATGAGACGGAGTCTACAACCCACACAAGTGGCTCAGGTAGTGCAGCTCATCCAGGATGCCACATCAATGCGAGATGTGTCAAGAAGGTTTGCTGTGTCTGTCAGCGTAGTGTCCAGAGCATGGAGGCGCTACCAGGAGACAGGCCAGTACATCAGGAGACGTGGAGGAGGCCGTAGGAGGGCAACAACCCAGCAGCAGGACCGCTACCTCCGCCTTTGTGCAAGGAGGAGCAGGAGGAGCACTGCCAGAGCCCTGCAAAATTACCTCCAGCAGGCCACAAATGTGCATGTGTCTGCTCAAAAGGTCAGAAACAGACTCCATGAGGGTGGTATGAGGGCCCGACATCCACAGGTGGGGGTTGTGCTTACAGCCCAACACCGTGCCGGACGTTTGGCATTTGCCAGAGAACACCAAGATTGGCAAATTCGCCACTGGCGCCCTGTGCTCTTCACAGATGAAAGCAGGTTCACACTGAGCACATGTGACAGACGTGACAGTCTGGAGACGCCGTGGAGAACGTTCTGCTGCCTGCAACATCCTCCAGCATGACCGGTTTGGCGGTGGGTCAGTCATGATGTGGGGTGGCATTTCTTTGGGGGGCCGCACAGCCCTCCATGTGCTCGCCAGAGGTAGCCTGACTGCCATTAGGTACCGTGATGAGATCCTCAGACCCCTTGTGAGACCATATGCTTGTGCGGTTGGCCCTGGGTTCCTCCTAATGCAAGACAATGCTAGACCTCATGTGGCTGGAGTGTGTCAGCAGTTCCTGCAAGAGGAAGGCATTGATGCTATGGACTGGCCCGGCCGTACCCCAGACCTGAATCCAATTGAGCACATCTTGGACATCATGTCTCGATCCATCCACCATTGCACCACAGACTGTCCAGGAGTTGGTGGATGCTTTAGTCCAGGTCTGGGAGGAGATCCCTCAGGAGACCATCCTCCACCTCATCAGGAGCATGCCCAGGCATTGTAGGGAGGTCATACAGGCACGTGAAGGCCACACACACTACTGAGCCTCATTTTGACTTGTTTTAAGGACATTACATCAAAGTTGGATCAGCCTGTAGTGTGGTTTTCCACTTTAATTTTGAGTGTGACTCCAAATCCAGACCTCCATGGGTTGATAAATTTGATTTCCATTGATAATTTTTGTGTGCTTTTGTTGTCAGCACATTCAACTATGTAAAGAAAAAAGTATTTAATAAGAATATTTAATTCATTCTGATCTAGGATGTGTTATTTTAGTGTTCCCTTTATTTTTTGAGCAGTGTATATTTTCCATAACCAAAAATATTGTATTTTCAGCTGTTTGAAGCTGGTATACAAAACCAAAAGTAAAAGATGCAAAAACTGAACTTAATAACAGGAAGCATAGAAATAGCACAGATAAAACAGATCTACCGCTTCTTTGACTTTCTTTCAATGAGAATTACAGATCTATAACTCACATTTCTATGGACATTTGGACGGGTCGCCCAAAAAATGACATATTTCAGCATTAAATACACATTCTCCTATGCTTTTCTCACTTGCAGGGCGGCCTGTGGCTTTCTCTGGACTTTGGGGCTGTGTGGAAAAAGGTTCACGAAGGAACACAATCTTTCACGTGGTGAGAACAAACGGGGCACACACACACACACACACACACACACACACACACACACACACACACACACACACACACACACACACACACATACACACACACCACAAAGCTCAGTTTGATCAGCCGTGCCCAGACAAAGAGAGGAGGTGTGTCGTGTTCAATCTAAATACTGACTTCAATACATCAATGTAGTAAACACACAGAGCTCATAAAGCACACGTCTACAGTCTGTTGTCTGTTGTTTGACTGAATTGGAATGTTTAGCCCAGGTCTGGTGGCAACTATAGTGTGTCTGGTAGGAGTGAGAAGCTCCTATTTGTTAAGTCACTAAAGGCCAATTTTCACTTAGTCATGCATTGATATCAATCAATGGGAGACTAAGTGAAAATGACTTGAGTGTAAGTTATAGGATTTGCTCCTATGTAATAAAAAGTAACAACATGTAATTAATATGATTATTAACTGGGTCTCTCTCTCTCTCTCTCTCTCTCTCTCTCTCTCTCTCTCTCTCTCTCTCTCTCTCTCTCTCTCTCTCCTTATTTTGCCAGGGGCTCCGGCATCACTCTCTTCTTCAGCTTCAGTCCCAAAGGAACAGGTGAGAGCAGGGTCGTATTCATTAGTACACACCTTAGCAAAATATTTTGAAACCAAAAAATGAGCGACAAGTTAATTTTCTTCTGTTTGGGCGCTGGTCTAGTAATGTGTTGTGTCGTTAGTGGAGGCAGACAGAAGAGGAGAGCTGTTCCTAAAGAGGACAGAAGACCTGGGGAAGACGTTCACCACCGTGGCACACAGCATCTTCTCCTTCGGCTATGTAGGAGGCTTCCTCTTCACCTCAGTCATAGAGACACTGGTGAGACACACACACTGATGCAACCACACACAGGGGTTTTATCTGAGTGTGGGAAGGTTTGAGGTAGACCGACACATTGATAGACTAGAATAACAGCTGACACAGATCTGGGCATCAGGGTACACACACACACACACACACACACACACACACACACACACACACACACACACACACACACACACACGTGCATACTTATGCAAGCAAGCGTACACATACATGCACACACACACAAATACACACGGGTATCAACATATCAGCTGACATATACAATCATTTACACTCTGTGTTATTTACACTCACTCTGCCTTTCATTGGTCCAGTCAGTCAACAGTCCTAAACCACATTGTGGTTCTTGCTTGGTTAGATCTGTATTGTGACTAAGTGATTCTCTCCCAGGGAGCCTTGGTTAGATCTGTGTTGTGACTAATTGATTCTCTCCTAGGGAGCCCCACGTGTCATCTATGTGTCCTCAGACCAAGGGGACCACTTCAACAAAGCCCAGCTCCCCTCCGCCTCCACTGAGCAGGTAGGACAGGCTCTTGTCTGTCTGTCTGTCTGTCTGTCTGTCCATTATGTCCCTCTGTACCCCACTACGTCCCCTCAGCCCTCACTTCATTCTATTGTCCCCTGTCTATGGCTGTTATGGTAACCGTATTACCGCCACACTGGTAATGAGTAATGACGGCAGTCAAATTCCACGTGACCGTTTAGTCACGGTAATTAGGCTTCTCCAAGCTCTGATGCTGCTGATGGTCATTAGTAGCCTACAAGAATTACTACCTGCCTGGTACTCAGAATTCTATTGTCCATCTAATCACTCTGACATCAAATGCAAATGTAATCGAAAACCGGATCAAACGCTTCACGAGTTGCGCAACATTTCTATGGCTAAGGCTATGCAATTGTGTGAGAAAACAGTTTTGATGGCCTCTATTAAAAAGAGGAGGATCCCATCAGCTTTCTATAGGCTAGACCTACTATATTTATTAACTTTCCTAATATTAAACACATTGCTTTGCTTTACAGCAGGAATATAGCCTACCTGGCTGGCATGAAAATGAACCATGGGAAAAGCCTCTTCAATTTAAGTATTTCCCCATGCCTCTGTTCTGAGAGAGGTGCATGATAATGGCCCATTCTAAATCAAACCTAATATCAGACATATATTATTTAGTATGTAAAGACAACATTAAATTAAGAATAGTCTGATGGGTGACAATATAAGCCTATCACTTGTGAATGATATATTATCAGTTGTGAATTATGCCCAGCTTGTGTAGTAAGTAAGGCAAGATCGTCGTCACAGAAATGACCGGACCAAGGTGCAGCGTGGTGAGCGTACATTTTTCTTTATTATAAATGTTGCCAACAAAACAAGAAACAACAAAAACGACCGTGAAGCTTACTAGGGCTATACAGGCCACTAACAAAGACAACTACCCACAAAAACAAAAGGAAAAAAGGCTGCCTAAGTATGATTCCCAATCAGAGACAACGATAGACAGCTGTCCTTGATTGAGAACCATACCCGCCCAAAACATAGAAACAAAGAACATAGAGTTTCCCACCCGAGTCACACCCTAACCAAACAAATATAGAGAATAAAAGGGTCTCTACGGTCAGGGCGTGACAAGTGCATGCCTTTTTTTTGCGACTTCTTCAAATCATAGTCACACACCTCATGTAGCCTAGCCCATAGGCCTATATAATTTGATAATGTTTGTATCACAACTAAAGTAGCCAAATAACTTCCTAAAATTAGGCATATTAATCCGCTCTATAACCGGTATAGAGCCAAACTGGCATATATACGCTGCACGTGAGTTTCAAGTTTGGGGAAGATCATTTTCACCATAAAAATGCACCTTTATAATACAGCATTGTATGCATAATCACATTTGCCGTCACTTTCAAGGACAGTTTTCCCGCTAATTGATTGCATTTTGGAAGGTTTGCACTTATAGCCTACTGCCGTGTGCGCATTCCTGAGCTTATAATGTGAAGAAATAGCCAAATAGGTTATCAACATTTTAAGCTAAACCTTCTGATCTGTTGCCTCCATTGCTTTTAAACATTTTTTTGATGCGAGTGGCACGGGGACCAAGCCCAAAACAAACACGAATGTAACCCAAACAAAAGAGCGAGGTCAAACCTCTAATAAATGCACAGGACGAGACCCGCAATACACAACACAGGGCAAGACCCATAATAACAAATGCACAACAATACACGACACAGGGCGAGACCCATAATAACAAATGCACAACAATACACGACACAGGGCGAGACCCATAATAACAAATGCACAACAATACACGACACAGGGCGAGACCCATAATAACAAATGCACAACAATACACGGGACGAGACCCATAATAACAAATGCACAACAATACACGGGACGAGACCCATAATAACAAATGCACAACAATACACGGGACGAGACCCATAATAACAAATGCACAACAATACACGGGACGAGACCCATAATAACAAATGCACAACAATACACGGGACGAGACCCATAATAACAAATGCACAACAATACACGGGACGAGACCCGTAGTAACAAGTGCACAATACACGCAGAACGAAAGCCGAAATAACAAAGAGCAGGTACTCACAGACCAACGGACATGGGAACAATAACCCACAAGACAATATTGAACAGAGGACACATATACAGTTGAAGTCGGAAGTTTACATACACCTTAGCCAACTACATTTAAATTCAGTTTTTGACTATTCCTGACATTTAATCATAGTAACAATTCCCTGTCTTAGGTCAGTTAGGATCACCATTTTATTTTAAGAATGTGACATGTCAGAATAATAGTAGAGAGAATTATTTATTTCAGATTCAATTTCTTTCATCACATTCTCAGTGGGTCAGAAGTTTACATTCACTCAATTAGTATTTGGTAGCATTGCCTTTAAACCGTTTAACTTGGGTCAAATGTTTTGGGTAGCCTTCCACAAGCTTCCCACAATAAGTTGGGTGAATTTTGACCCATTCCTCCTGACAGAGCTGGTCTAACTGAGTCAGATTTGTAGGCCTCCTTGCTCACACATGCTTTTTCAGTTCTGCCCACAAATTTTCTATAGGATTGAGGTCAGGGCTTTGTGATGGCCACTCCACTACCTTGGCTTTGTTGTCCTTAAGCCATTTTGACACAACTTTAGAAGTATGCTTAGGGTCATTGTTCATTTGGAAGACCCATTTGCGACCAAGCTTTAACTTCCGGGGGGAATCCGTGACATATGGGGGATAGTAGATTGACATAGGCTAGTGTTCTGCTCTTTGTTAGGCCCACTCACCTTATTGGCTGATGAAAAGTAGTGGACAGTTCTAACATCTTCAATATGGGCCTGGGAATCCGGAGTTGCGTCCCCCGATGTGTCTGCCTTCATTCACTTGTATCCTACTTCTTAGCTGAAATGCCTGTGAGAAGCACTCGATCATGTGACGGGCATTGGATATTAAAAATGTAGATATCTGAGAGAGCCATGTGAGTGAGAGGTGCTTCGGAGCACAGCAGCTGGGAGAAGGGAATTATAATTATTATATTCAGCCAAAGGGCATAGCGGCCACTTTGGCCGCAAATTGATTTTTTAGGGGGCATTATGGCCACACAAGGGGGATGCCGCAGGGAAATTTGAGGCCTGGTGAGAAAACTATCAAGTGATTGCCAAATTGTGAATGAGAGACTGATGAAGTGTGTGTAGCTTGAACAAGAAACAAATAAGAGCTCTTGCCTTTCATGCAACTATTTTTCAAATCAATATTAGAGTCGCATCATACAGCCTTAGAATGTATAAAAATCTAAACATATAGCCCAACGTTTGTGTCACAACTAAAGTTACATAAATAACTCTAAATGAAGCATATAGGAGGACCAGTTTCTTTGTTAACCTCTCAACACAGAATACCCGCATGTGCGCGCTTCCTTTGAAATCGTTTGGAGAAAAGATCCTTTCTATTTTATGAATCTATGTTCAATTGTATTCTTCATACTTTAAAATAATACAATTAATAACGTTCATTAAGCCGTGAGACTGGCAGTTATTTGCTTGATAAATTCCGGCTGACAAAATGTCATGACTGCCACAATCCTACCCTTGTCCATCTCTCCTGTTCCTCTGTACTGTTGTCTTCCTGTCCCTGTCTTCTCCTGTCTCTCTGTTCCCCCTGTCCCTCTATCTGTCCCTTTGTTATAAATTCATTTTAAAATATCTCAAAATTCCAGATCAGAGTGACAGCATTTCGACAAGTACACGGTAAAGAATCTGTCACAACAATTGACAAGACATAGTACAGATTAAAAACCACATTGTGACAAAGTAACTACAAGACATCGTAACTGTCACCAAGGGTATGTTCTAAGAAGCTCTTGAAAGAGGAAGTAGGGGTTTGAAAGACTTTTGCTCATATCAGGAGGCGACCGTTTGGCAACTTTCCATTACAACACATAACGTAACGACAGATGCACACACCTGGTCTTGCCACAGACAAAGACACACACACATACTCCCTGCACTCCCACACCCTGCTCTCCTCTCTCTCCCTCAACTCCCTCCCAAACTGTATCTTGCTGACGAGACAGAAACAAAGATTTTCTCTCACGTTGATTAACACACACACACACACACACACACACACACACACACACACACACACACACACACACACACACACAACACACACACACACACACACACACACACACACACACACACACACACACACACACACACACACACACAGCTAATTGGGGGAGGCATTACCATAACGCAAACGGTTCCACACATGTCTTAATGATTCATTTTCTCACCTGTATACATGTGTGTGTGTGTTTCCAGTTCTACTCGGTTCTGGATGGGGACGAGGACATGATTTTCATGCATGTGGACAATCCAGGAGGTACTGTAGGGGAAAGGAGTGAACTTCATCCCAACTCACTCAAACACACACATCTTACACACACTGTCACACGCACACACTATAGTCTCTGTTTCTATCTCACATTCTCTCCCTCTCTCTCTTTCACACATTCTAACTCACACACTCACACATGCTTGTCAAGTACAGACAAAGGACATATGAGCCACATGGATTCGTCTTTAGATTAGACATTTTACTCATGTATTTTGCTCAGCACCGATCGTGTCTGAAATTGTACATCTATCTCATCTAGATCTATGGCTGTCTAAGCCTGCTAACCCTTATATGTCTGTCTCAGTCCTACTAACTATAACCCTGATATGTCTGTCTCAGTCCTACTAACTATAACCCTGATATGTCTGTCTCAGTCCTACTAACTCTAACCCTGATATGTCTGTCTCAGTTCTACTAACTCTAACCCTGATATGTCTGTCTCAGTTCTACTAACTCTAACTCTGATATGTCTGTCTCAGTTCTACTAACTCTAACCCTGATATGTCTGTCTCAGTTCTACTAACTCTAACTCTGATATGTCTGTCTCAGTCCTACTAACTCTAACCCTGATATATCTGTCTCAGTTCTACTAACTCTAACTCTGATATGTCTGTCTCAGTTCTACTAACTCTAACCCTGATATGTCTGTCTCAGTTCTACTAACTCTAACTGATATGTCTGTCTCAGTTCTACTAACTCTAACCCTGATATGTCTGTCTCAGTCCTACTAACCCTGATATGTCTGTCTCAGTCCTACTAACCCTGATATGTCTGTCTCAGTCCTACTAACTCTAACCCTGATATGTCTGTCTCAGTCCTACTAACTCTGATATGTCTGTCTCAGTTCTACTAACTCTAACCCTGATATGTCTGTCTCAGTTCTACTAACCCTGATATGTCTGTCTCAGTTCTACTAACCCTGATATGTCTGACTCTGTCCTACTAACCCTGATATGTCTGTCTCAGTCCTACTAACTCTAACCCTGATATGTCTGTCTCAGTTCTACTAACCCTGACATGTCTGTCTCAGTCCTACTAACCCTGATATGTCTGTCTCAGTCCTACTAACTCAAACCCTGATATGTCTGTCTCAGTTCTACTAACTCTAACCCTGATATATCTGTCTCAGTCCTACTAACTCTAACCCTGATATGTCTGTCTCAGTCCTACTAACTCTAACCCTGATATGTCTGTCTCAGTCCTACTAACTCTAACCCGGATATGTCTGTCTCAGTCCTACTAACTCTAACCCTGATATGTCTGTCTCAGTCCTACTAACTCTAACCCTGATATGTCTGTCTCAGTCCTACTAACTCTAACCCTGATATGTCTGTCTCAGTTCTACTAACTCTAACCCTGATATGTCTGTATCAGTCCTACTAACCCATATATGTCTGTCTCAGGCCTACTAACCCTGATATGTCTGTCTCAGTCCTACTAACCCTTATATGTCTGTATCAGTCCTACTAACCCATATATGTCTGTCTCAGTCCTACTAACCCTGATATGTCTGTCTCAGTCCTACTAACCCTGATATGTCTGTCTCAGTTCTACTAACTCAAACCCTGATATGTCTGTCTCAGTCCTACTAAGTCTGATATGTCTGTCTCTGTCCTAATAACTCAAACCCTGATATGTCTGTCTCAGTCCTACTAACTCTGATATGTCTGTCTCTGTCCTACTAACCCTAATATGTCTGTCTCAGTCCTACTAACTCTAACCCTGATATGTCTGTCTCAGTCCTACTAACTCTGATATGTCTGTCTCTGTCCTAATAACCCTGATATGTCTGTCTCAGTCCTACTAACCCTGATATGTCTGTCTCAGTCCTACTACCCTGCTTGCTGCAATGGAAAAGCTTGAGTTTGTTAGAGAGAAAGAGGAACGACTGGTTACACAAGTTCTCAGTATTGCTGACAAATAATAATCCTTTCATACAGGCTGTGTATGTGTGTCTTCTGTGTCAGTACATACAGTTGGTGTCTATGGGTGGAGGGCCGAGGCGTTTGTACCATTCAGCTGAATGGAGAAGATAAGAAGGAGGGGTTTTATCTGAGTGGGGGAAGGTTAGAGGTAGACAGACACATTAACAGACTAGAATAACAGCTGACACAGATCTGGGCATCAGGGTACACACACACACACACACACAGACACAAACACACACAGACACACACACACACACAGACACACAGACACACAGACACACACACACACAGACAGAAACACACACAGACACACAGACACACACACACACACACAGCAACACATGGTACAAAGGGATTTTATGCAAACTATTTACCACTAAGTGCTGACGTAAGTTGTTTCTACATATTTGATGTCAGGAGGGTTCTTGACACCATTTATTGATGTTTACGGCCCCTTATTGCCACGCCGACTCATAGAGGGCTGTGTCAGCACAGTTGGGTTTGTTCCCAAGCCTACAGAAGACACTATATTTCTTCCATCCGTGTGTGTGTTGTCTCATGGGGTCGGGATAGAGTAGATGATAAATGACTATTACTTCTATATCATACTGTTATACTACTGATTCTATTGACTTTCTATTCTATTGTACCATTCTCCAGAGGAAAGCTACTTTGGGACGGTGTACACATCAGATGACCGGGGAATCCTGTACTCTAAGTCTCTAGAGCGCCACCTGTTTGGTGGGGAAGGGAAGAGCGACTTCACCAACGTCACCTCCATGAGAGGAGTGTACCTCACCAACATACTGGAGGAGGGTACGCAACTACGCATCAACACAATCTGGGTCGTATTCTTTAGGAACATTAACAGTCCGAAACAGGGAGGGACTCTTATAATCTACACCCGTCACAGCCAGAAGAGGACTGGCCACCCCTCAGAGCCTGGTTTATCTCTAGGTTTCTTCCTAGGTTCCTGCATTTCTAGGGAGTTTTTCCTAGCCACCGTGCTTCTACATCTGCATTGTTTGCTCTTTGGGGTTTTAGGCCTGGTTTCTGTTTAAGCACTTAGTGACAACTGCCGATGTAAAAAGGGCTTTATAAATACATTTGATTGATACCTGAACTTGTCCAATATAAAATGCATGTATTTTGTAGGGGGGGGGGGGGGGTTCAACTGGCTCATTGAAGTGTGAATGCATGTATTTTTTAGTGGCAAAAATATGACAATTACTAATCCAAGCTAAAACGTTTTTTTCTGGGTATTGTTTTTGACAGACGGCCGCATTCGTACAGTCATTTCGTTTAACCGAGGGGGAGAGTGGACACTCCTCAACAAGCCCCAGAATGTTGAGTGTGGTGAGGATTCAAGAAATGATGTGAGAACTAACTTAATTCCCTCCTCTGACAATTAAGTGTGTTGAGTAGAGTATGTTGATGCTTATTATATGATTGTGAACACTGATTCTTGTGTGTGTGTGTGTGTGTGTGTGTGACAGTGTAACTTGCACATCCACGGTGAGCACAGTCGCTACAACGACATCACTCCCATGCTGCCTCTCTCTGACCCCACTGCCGTTGGCCTTGTCATCGCCCACGGTAACCAAACTGTCAATCATACATATCAAAGACATGTTGCATTGTGATACTTCTGTATTACCGTAGTGTACAGGATGTTGTGCACTACATGTTGCATTGTGATACTTCTGTTTTACCGTAGTGTACATGATGTTGTGCACTACATTTAGCACTGTAGGGAATCTTGAATGGACTACACAGGAAATTCTTCCGCCCCTAATAATTCGGTCATCACTACAAATAGCTGATCCCATATATAGTGCCCTATATATGCCCGGTCCCCATTCGTTCCCTTACCATTTAATGTTTGCAGATCAGTAATGTGGGATCAGTATGGTGAAAGCTTCTCCACTACACTGGTTATCTCTATCCAGGCCCTTCAGGTCAGAAAACATTGGAGGGTTAGGGCTAAACGGAGGGGTAGGGAGAAACATGTTTTCGGACACATCCCCCACCCTCTAGCTGTCCCAGAATGTGTGTGACCTTTCTATGACCTCTGCCCTTTGACCGGTCAGGCAGTGTGGGGGACTCCATCTCGTCAACACGGCCTGACGTGTACGTGTCAGAGGACGGGGGGTACAAGTGGAGGGGTTCCCTGAGGGGGCCCCATCACTACAGCATCCTGGACGCTGGGGGGCTCGTCGTGGCTGTGGAGGCCCACCCCATGGACGGCCAAATCAACACCATCAAGTACTGAACACCACACGCACGCACACACACATTCGGTGCCATGTAGAAAGATTGGGTGTAAGAAAGATGCTTTTTATTCGCACCCCCACCCATGGCATGCAAGTGACATCCTCTGTGTGTGGGTGTGTGTGTGTGTGTCTGTGTCTGTGTTTGACTATGGAGTGTGTGTGTGTCTATCCGCTCTTCTCTCCCTATGAAGTTGTGACTGTGTCTAAGCAGTCCACTATCCGGTAACTCTGTATGTGTGTGTGTGTGTCTGTGTGTGTGTGTGTGTGTGTTTGACTATGGAGTGTTTGTGTGTCTATCCGCTCTTCTCTCCCTATGAAGTTGTGAATGTGTCTAAGCAGTCCACTATCCGGTAACTCTGTATGTGTGTGTTTTAATCCTGTGCACTTCATGCGTGTGTGTGTGTGCTTGCACCTTCACATTCAGATGTTTATACAGGGCCGTATTCATTAGGCACCAACGAAAGAAAACAACCTTAACTTTATCCAATAAGAAAGGCTTGTTTTAGTTTTCCGTTGCAAAGCGTTTTGTGACTCTGTGCACTACTGAAAACGACCCTGTATGTCATTGTGCATCACCCCAGGTTCTCCACAGATGAGGGCCAGTGTTGGAAGGTGTACAACTTTACAGAGCAGCCCATCTTCTTCGCTGGCCTGACATCTGAGCCGGGCACCAAGACCATGAACATCAGCGTGTGGGGCTACCGGCCCGAGGACGACCACCAGCCCATGTGGGTGGTGGTCACCATTGACTTCCAGAGTCTCCTCACCAGAGAGTGTGGGTGAATCTCAATTGCATTTTCTTGATTGTTTGTGTCATGTGTCTACTCGTCTCCTTGTCAAAACTCAGTGGAGGAGAATGTCTGAGGGGAGGAACCTTGGATCTTCTCCTCCAATGCTTTTTGAGAAGGAGGTGAAGGAGAGTGGTCACGAGGAATCAAGGAAAGATGATTGAGATTCCCCCTGTGAGTCATTTGTTTGTTGTCAAATGTAATATCCCCAAGGATCATAATCAATTAACCAACAACAGACATTTCACAAGGAATGAAACAGTAGCTAGCTTTCTATTGTGAGAATACCCAAAGAGCGTCGTCAAATATGTGGTTTACATATGTTGGATGTGTTTGATACCATTCCATTGATTCCATTCCAGCCATTACTATGAGTTTGCCCTCCTATAGATCCTTCCACAAGCCACCTTTGGTGTGCACCCCTGTGGGTCACTAGGAAAGGAATTGAACGTACTGATATCGATAAATATATACTAAAATTGGCATGTCTCAATAGTCTCTCTCTATTGGTTAACGTTGGTTCCCCATAGGTGGTAACCAGGACTATGTTCAGTGGTTGGCCCATGCCAGAGAGGGCGGGGACTTGGCCACAGAGGGGTGTGTCTTGGGCTACAAGGAGACCTTCAGGAGGCTGAGGAAGCTGTCCGTCTGCAGGAATGGACGGGACTACGTGGTGAGCAGGCAGAAAAGCCCCTGCCCCTGCACCAGAGAGGACTACCTATGGTAAGAAACACTGTCAGGGGTCCAGTCTAAACTGACAAGGCTATTCAGTTATGGTCCTGGAGGACCGTAACACTACTGGGTCGTATTCAGTAGTAACCAGAAGAAAACGAACTGAAACGGAAAGGAACTACCTGAACTTAGGAAACACTCGTTTTTATTGTCTGTTGAAAAACAAAATGCTTTGTTGTGCCCTAATAAATTCAACCCTGGTTTTCATTCTCTCCCTCTAGTCAGGGATAAATTCAGATACAGGAAACCAGAAGTTGAGAGTTGTCCATTTAAAGGCACAATCTGTTACTTCATTTCTAGTCAAAAAAACTTTTTTTTCTCTAATTGTGCCTTTGAGGCAAATGGCCTAATGTGTCTCTCCTTTCCAACAGTGACTATGGTTACTATCGTCATGAGAACAGCTCAGAGTGTATGAGACAACTGGACACTGCAGACCACGCCCTGGAGGTGTGTCTAAATGGAGAGGAGGAGGAGCTTAGGACATCGGGGTAATTATGACACACACACATTTGTTTTATTATCCTTGTGGGGACCAAAGAATTGATTCCCATTGAAAATCCTATTTTTCCCGACACTAATCCATAATCTAACCCTAATCTTAACCCCTAACCATAACTCCTAACACTAACTGTATCCCTAACCCTAACACCTAACCATAACTCCTAACCCTAACTGTATCCCTAACCCTAACCTTAACCCCTAACCATAACTCCTAACCCTAACTGTATCCCTAACCCTAACTGTATCCCTAACCCTAACACCTAACCATAACTCCTAACCCTAACGGTATCCCTAACCCTAACCTTAACCCCTAACCATAACTCCTAACCCTAACTGTATCCCTAACCCTAACCTTAACCCCTAACCATAACTCCTAACCCTAACTGTATCCCTAACCCTAAACTTAACCCCTAAGCCTAAAATAACCTTTTCCTTGTTGGGACCGGCGAAATGTGGTCCCCACAAAGATAGTCAAACCAAACACACACACACACACACACAGTTCACCGTGTGGTCTCCATGTGTAGGTACCGTAAGGTTCCCAGTGATAAGTGTGAGGGAGGTTTCACTCCCCTGCGCATAAAGGAGACAGTCAACAGGCATTGTGGGAACTCCAGTCAGCCCCCCACTGCCAGCCCATATTCTGAAACCCCGGTGAGTGTGACCTGTGCGTGTGCATCTGCAAGTTCTTGTGTGGGTCTCCTTTGAGTGTGTGTGTGCTTGGTTTATTGCTCACAGTGTGAAAGGTGTGACTTATCTGGGCATAATGTAACAGTGTTCTTCATTCTCGGGAGACACACATTGTGAGCTGGGTTTTGTTCCAGCCCAGTACGAACACACCTGATTCAATCAATCAATTGGCTTGATAACTGGTTGATGAGTTGAATCAGTTGTGTCAGCGGTGTGCTGGAACAAAAGCCTACACACCCTCTGGGTACTTCCGCATCAGAAAATACAGCCCCACATATTAGATGATTCATTGCGTCACATGATAAAGGTTTATAGCGTTTAGAATATTATGACCAGAAATATTATAATGCTATGTCTGTATTTCAGAGAGAGAAGATGCTGTTGATCGTAGTTTGTGTTGGATCAGGGATTGTCATTCTGGTGGCTGTTGCCGCTGCTGTCTATACTGTAAGGAGAATGGGCTATGGAAATAGGTGAGCCACATACACATTTATGCGCACGAGCATGCAAGTACACACACATACAAACACACACACACACACACACAAACACAGACACACTGCTCAGGTACAAGTGCACATTGCTTCCGTTCTGGTCTTAAATATTGACATGTCTTGTGGCTCTGCTCCGCCCCCTACAGGGCGCCAACGTATCGCTTCTCTGTCCTGCAGCTTCGGGACGACGACTGCTCCATTGCCGCCGACCCAGAGAGTGTCGCCAGTAGCAGCGGAACATCAGTCTTCCCAGTGGATTCAGATGATGTGAGTGTTATTAGCTTTAACATGGTGGCTAAAGGCACTTAGGATTTTTAGGACATTTTGTGTGCATAGCAAAAAGGCTAAATGTGTGTGAACTTGTGCATTTAAGGGCAGCGTTATGGTCATGTTGGCCCGTCACTTGTTTTAAATGAGCGATGATCCATTTACAAGACGTAATGTGGAAAATATTGACACCTTCCCTCTGTTGTCCCCCCGTTTTGTAGGATCTTATTGAATGAACAACATGAGATTAAATATCTTGACGATGATCTCCAGAGCTTGGCCATTTGGATGTATGGCATTCCACTTGTTGTATTACGTACCTGTTGCATCTCAATGGAAAGATGTCTAGGGTTTGTAAGGAACAAATTGCAGATGTCATGTAGATGGTATGCAGATGTCCCAAGCTATTTATTGAGCGAAGAACACTTCCCACTGGACACTGGTTGAACCAACGTAGAATAGACGTTGAATTGAGTTTATTTCAAGTTTCACTGCTCTGTTTTTAAGTATTTCATGAATTAACAGTTTGTCTCTGTCTGATGATATTATTTATGCGTGGAACACTTTCTTCAACTTGCACAATTTTGTATGGCGCTTGCAACGCAATTGATAGTGGGTTCGATTCCCGGGACCACCCTTGTGTAAAATGTATGCACGCATGACTGTAAATCGATTTGGATAAAAGCGTCTCCTAAATGGCATATATTTAGTATTATAATTATTATTATTGTTATTACCACTGTTCACTAGTCTGTATTTTGATGAGGCCCTGAATAATGTGCATTCCTAATAAATCAATACAGTAATGTTAGAATAGCGATGTAATGGAAATAAAGTGCCTGATTACCTCAGTTATTCTGTATTTACTCTGCAGGAACAATCAACTGTTATCTGTTATTCACTATGCATTTATTCCTCATGTCTCTATTTCTTTATCTTTAACTCTGCATTGTTGGAAAAGGCCCCGTGAGTAAGCATTTCACTGTTAGTCTACACCCGTTGTTTATGATGCATGTGACAAATAACATGTGATTGATTTGACATGTAGAGTGGAGCCACAGCAAGTAGAGATTACTATCAACTTGTTTTGTATTTGAATAGATTATCTTCTGTTAGTCAGCACCTCACCTAAAGTGTCTATGATCTTTAATTGTTTTACTTCCTAGGTGGATTTTTTTTTGCCTTATTGCTTACCTGTACAATGTGCCATATGGGTTAGGGCTCCACCCGATGGGTTCTATTTGTTCTTTCTGGACAGGACCACCCACAAATGAAATCCCTGTTTGAATTCTTTAAAAGTGCATAATTCCTTACTCGTTGATTAGAAATCATTGGAAAGGTAAAAGCCATGTGATGGTGCCCTTGCATTTACTTGTCCAATCTTGTAATAATAATCAATGATTGCCGGGTGCAGGAGGAAGGATGCACTTTTCATTCAACTACTCTCCCCACACAAGAGGGCGCTGTGCAGCATATCCTCTCCCGAAGGGTCTTTGCCACAGTCGTGTGTCTATGCTTTGCCCCTCCTTTAGAGCTGTTGTGACTTCGAGTGTGTGTGTCATGAACAACAGCACTAGCAACAAACGTGAAATTGGCTGTTTGCCTTCAAAATAAAAGTCCCCCATTGAAACTGATTCCACTATGAAAATAGTGGAATTATGCCACAATTGGACTAGATAATGGTAAACAAGGATGTTTTATAATGTTGGTATATACATTTAACAAAAGACAATTTAACGCAAAACATACAATTCAGTTGAAATCGCACTGTGGATGTATATAGACTTCAGAATTGCATTGGAGGCATACTTAAATTGCAATGTACAGCCTTACCTATGGATCTTGGGTCCATGAAATTGGGTATCAGCCTATTCGGTGACACCAACAGATTACAATTTACACAAATATGAGCTTTGTTGCTCTATTTGCAGGACTTTAACTGAGGAGTATTTTTCTCTGCTAATGCAGGAGTAATTAAGGCCTAGTTCACTAATTTTGTAAAATAAAATGTACTATTACTTTTTATTTCGATTTATCAGGGGCTTCCCGTGAATATAGAACTCACACTGTAGAACAGTATGTGGAAACACAGAGCTAGATAAGAGGAACAAGTGGTCGTGTTCAGGTTGTAAATGGCAGCGAGTAGCGTGGATGAAAAGGAGGAAATTGAGAAAAGGTTGGAATGGCAACAGCTGTGCTGGAATGAGAACAATATGGGTGTCAGTTCTGATTATATAGAGCGGGAGAATGAGCGTCAAGGACTTAAATGGTCTGTAGTGGAGACACAGGAAGAAGAGAGATCATGATACAGAAAGCAGTGGAGCGTCTAGGAAAGAAAGCATAAAGATGGCCAAGGTTGGAAGCAAGAGTCATAATGTGTCAGAGTGGAAAGTGGTGATGGTGTTTGATGAGACCACAGGGCCTCATTTACACCCTATCTGACTAACCAATGCATTGGAGAAAGAGATAGGTGAAGTCAAACTCTCCTGGTTCATTGGAAAGGTAAATTGCTAATATTTTGAGGTAGCCAGGCTCAGAAAGGCAAGATTCTGCAAATGGAAAAGCTTAATGGGATGAAGCTTAAAAGCCATATCCCTGGGGCTTATGCTAGGTTGAGGGGAGTCATCACTGGGGCCCCAATATCTACGTCCATAGTTGATATTAAAGAAAATGTGAAGGGAGGCAGAGTGATTGAGGCCAAAAGTTTGCTCAGTAGGAAAGAGGGTCAAAGAAGTGAAAGTTTATCAGTGCTGCTGAGGTTTGAGAAGGTTTTGCCTGGAACAGTATAGATAGCATTCTCTTATTTCAATGTTGTTGACATGCTGAATCATTCAAATGGTGGATTGTTTCAGCAGGTTATAGATAAAGTTGAATGGATTCGGGGGCTTGGGATGGGTTTTAGCAGGTATTGATTTGTTTTTTATTTTTTATTTTCTAGGTAGACCGTGATTCACCGCAAACTTCAGGACAGTGCGTAGCAGTATGCACCTTAAACGTTTGTTTGACCGCTATGATTTAAAGATGAATTGAATGGCCTCACACTCCAGTACAGTAGGTGGCGGTGAAGAATAATGTATGGTCGTCCTTTATGTTTAGGAGATTATTGAAGTACCACAAGAGTAAATAGCGATTTTCTGAAACAGGGAAGAAGAGTCTGTCATCGTATAGCCAAGGCTTGTAACCGTGGCGTTTCTCAGGTAAAGTTGCCAGCTATCTTGCTAACGTTCGCTGTTTATTTTATTTTATTTTTAGCTCTTGCCAATTAAATCGATTTGCTGTTGGGGCAATCAGGTTTATCTAACTATTTTTACCAGGGTTGGCTAGCTAGATACTGTTAACGGAATCGAACTAATTTGTGAATCGCTGTAACTAGTTATGGCTAAATCTAACCATACTTTAACGTTACTTATTTGGGGACGATAATTTATTCGGAAAAATTGATGTGTCTAGTTTGCACAGTTAGCTGACTACTGTTAGCCAAACACTATTAACACATAACTAATTGCGTAGCCAGCAGATCTGACCCGATTGTTTAAACTGTACCAGGGTCGGACAGGCTTCCTATGTAGATTAAAACTGAAATGTATAACTTCCGGTGTAGATTAAGACTGGAGCCAGTGTGAGAAGGTTTAGAAAACGTAGCTAGCAACCTCAATTCGAATTGTTCCAAAATGGCTGCTGTCCTGCTAACTCGCATGAGAACAACATAGCAGTCATTCAATCTTCTTGGTATGACAATTTGGACTACAAGGCATTTCCCATCCCTGTTTTGAGCTATGTTTTCTGAACCATATCTCGCGCCGGCTCCAAACCCTAGTGCAGCTGAGCAATCTTTACATTTGTATTTTTTTATTTAACCTTTATTTAACCAGGTAGGCAAGTTGAGAACAAGTTCTCATTTACAATTGCGACCTGGCCAAGATCAAGCAAAGCAGTTCGACACATACAACAACAGAGTTACACATGGAGTAAAACAAACATACAGTCAATAATACAATAGAAAGTAAGTCTATATACAATGTGAGCAAATGAGGTGAGATAAGGGAGGTAAAGGCAAAAGGCCATGGTGGCAAAGTAAATACAATATAGCAAGTAAAACACTGGAATGGTAGATATGCAGTGGAAGAATGTGCAAAGTAGAAATAATGGGGTGCAAAGGAGCAAAATAAATACAGTAGGGGAAGAGGTAGTTGTTTGGGCTAAATTGTAGATGGGCTATGTACAGGTGCAGTAATCTGTGAGCTGCTCTGACAGCTGGTGCTTAAAGCTAGTGAGGGAGATAAGTGTTTCCAGTTTGAGATTTTTGTAGTTTGTTCCAGTCATTGGCAGCAGAGAACTGGAAAGAGAGGCGCCCAAAGGAGGAATTGGTTTTGGGGGTGACCAGAGAGATATACATGCTGGAGCGCATGCTGCTATGGTGACCAGCGAGCTGAGATAAGGGGGGACTTTACCTAGCAGGGTCTTGTAGATGACATGGAGCCAGTGGGTTTGGCGACGAGTATGAAGCGAGGGCCAGCCAACGAGAGCGTACAGGTCGCAGTGGTGGGTAGTATATGGGGCTTTGGTGACAAAACGGATGGCACTGTGATAGACTTCATCCAATTTATTGAGTAGGGTATTGGAGGCTATTTTGTAAATGACATCGCTGAAGTCGGTAGGATGGTCAGTTTTACGAGGGTATGTTTGGCAGCATGAGTGAAGGATGCTTTGTTGCGAAATAGGAAGCAAATTCTAGATATTATTTTGGATTGGAGTTGTTTGATGTGAGTCTGGAAGGAGAGTTTAGTCTAACCAGACACCTAGGTATTTGTAGTTGTCCACATACGCTAAGTCAGAGCCGTCTAGAGTAGTGATGCTGGACGGGCGGGCAGGTGCAGGCAGCGATCGGTTGAAAAGCATGCATTTAGTTTTACTTGTATTTAAGAGCAGTTGGAGGCCACGGAAGGAGCGTTGTATGGCATTGAAGCTTGTCTGGAGGGTTGTTAACCTCTTTAAGCTAGGGGGCACTATTTTTATGTTTGGAAAAATGACGTTCCCAAAGTAAATGGCCTATTTCTCAGGACCAGATGCTAGAATATGCTAGAATATAATTGACATATTAGGATAGAAAACACTCTAAAGTTTCCAAAACTGTCAAGATTTTGTCTGTGAGTTAAACAGAACTGATATTGCAGGCTAAAACCTGAGGAAAATCCAATCAGGAAGTGCCCCTGTTTTTGAAACCTCTGTTATGCATCCCTATTGCCCATTTAAAGGGATATCAACCAGATTCCTTTTTCTATGGCTTCCCTAAGGTGTCAACAGCCTTTAGACATAGTTTCAGGCTTTTATTTTGAAGAATGAGAGTGAACGACCACATTGCATAAGTGGATAGGTGGGGGCTCTGAGTGAGTCGTGCGCAAAAGAGAAAGGCGGCCATTATTACTCCTGGTCCTAGTGAAAAGCCAATTGTCCCGGTTGATATATTATCGAATAGATATTTGAAAAACACCCTGAGGATTGATTATAAAAAAAACGTTTGACATTTTCTGTGGGCATTATGGATATAATTTGGAATTTTTGTCTGCGTTGTCATGACCGCTCTATCCGGTGGATTCCTGGGCATAACGCACCAAACTAACGGAGGTATTTGGATATAAAAAATATGGAACAAAAGGAACATTTGTTGTCTAACTGGGAGTCTCGTGAGTGAAAACATCCGAAGATCATCAAAGGTAAACGATTAATTTGATAGATTTTCTGATTTTTGTGACCAAGTTACCTGATGCTAAGTGTACTTATTGTTTTGTCGAGCGATCGATAAACTTACACAAATGCTTGTATTGCTTTCGCTGTAAAGCATAATTTCAAAATCTGAGACGACAGGTGGATTAAAAGGCTAAGCTGTGTTTTGCAATATTGCACTTGTGATTTCATGAATATGAATATTTTCTAGTAATATTATTTGACTGTGGCTCTATGCTATTCAGCGTTGTTGATGGCAATTATACCAGATCCGGGATGGGTGGTTCAGAGAGGTTAACACAGTGTCCAAAGAAGGACCAGAAGGATACAGAATGGTGTCGTCTGCGTAGAGGTGGATCAGAGACTCACCAGCCACAAGAGCGACTTCATTTATGTATACGGAGAAAAGAGTCGGCCCAAGAATTGAACCCTGTGGCACCCCCATAGAGACTGCCAGAGGCCCGGACAACAGGCCCTCCAATTTGACACACTGAACTCTATCAGAGAAATAGTTGGTGAACCAGGCGAGGCAATCATTTGAGAAACCAAGGCTATCGAGTCTGCCGATGAGGATGTGGTGATTGACAGAGTCAAAAGCCAGTATTGTATTGTATTCTTATCGATAGCGGTTAAGATATCGTTTAGGACCTTGAGCGTGGCTGATTAATCTACTCGGATCTGCTGGCTAACTAATTGTACAAACTAGGATGCTTTCATTCAGCTGCCCTGAATGTGTCTGTGGGTTTTTCCTTTCAATTAAGGCCTAGAAAACCAGGTGAGCGGAGTTCTTTACTAATTAGTGACCTTAATGGAATGATTTAGACTCTCAGGGCACATGTCAAACAGTGAAATGCTTACTTACAGTCCTTCCCAACAATGCAGAGAAAGAAATGAGAAATAACAGAAAAGTAATACTAAATACACAATTAGTAACAATAACTGAGGTAGATATGTACATATGACTCGAAAACAGGATAGATAATAAACAATAGCAGCAGCGTATGTGATGAGTCAGTCGGTGCAAAAAGGGTACATGCAGATTGTCCAGGTAGCTATTTGGTTAACTACTTAGCAGTGGCTTGGGGTTATAAACTGTTCAGGATCCTTTTGGTTCCAGACTTGGTGCATCGGTACTGCTTGCCGTACAGTAGCAGAGAGAACAGTCTATGACTGGCTGGAGTCTTTGAAAATGTTTAGGGTTTTCCTCTGACACCGCCTGGTACAGAGGTCCTGGATGGCAGGGAGCTCTGCCCCAGTGGAGTACTGGGCCGTCCACACTACCCTCTGTAGGGCCTTGCGGTCGGATGCCAAGCAGTTGCCATACCAGGCGGTGATGCAACCAGTCAAGATGCTCTCAACGGTGCAGCTGTATGACTTTTTGAGGATCTGAGGACCCATGCCAAATCTTTTCAGCCTCCTGAAGGGTCCCCTCTTCACCACTGTGTTGGTGTGTGGACCATGATAGATCCTTAGTGGAGTGGACACAGAGGAACTTGAAGCTCTCAACCTGCTCCACTACAGCCCTGTCGATGTGAATGGTGATGTGCTTGGCCCTCCGTTTCCTGTAATCCATGATCAGCTTCTTTGTCTTGCTGACATTTGATTGAGAAGTTGTCCACAGGTCAGATAGAATAGATGTATAACACATAGGAATAGGTCTAGGGAAAATGTGCTATAGTTAAAGGGAATACCTATAACCATACTACCCTGTTCACATTACTTGGCAGTTTTTCAGCAGGGTAAAGCTGTTTGAACCACACCTTTTGTTCTGTAGCTTGACTCATTTTCTTACCGCCAGGTACAATCCAGGACACACACTTGCAACCTGTGTAGCTTCCTCACAGTGGGTTGTGGGAATTGCGGTTCAATAATCATTAATGTATGAAGGTTCTCTGTGGTCATTCACCTGCAGTAGAATCTGTCTAACACTTGTAGAGAGACAACTTCAACTGTGTCAGATAAGGGAGGAACAAAATGTGCCACATGCCAGACAAGTGGGTGACAACATTCCCTTGCAGTAATCTCCAGCCCAAAGCCCTGTGGGGTGTGATGTGTGACTGGAAATGAAACAGGCTGAAGGATGCTAATCCACAGAATACAACCTTGATCCAAGCATCAGATTCCCAATGCACAGCAATCACAGACACTAAGACTTTGAGAGGCGATGTCAGGACAGGTGGGAGCAGAGGGTGATCGTGACAGAAATCACTTAGGTAGGTCTTATCTCTGCTTCATCTTACTGTCATTACCTCTCATTCCCCTCCCAATGCAAAAGCCTCAGTATAGATGAATACATGACAGGTTGTATATAACCCGACCACCATGCTGCTATTAGCACAGAGTCAAAAAGAAGATGGAATTCACACGGTACCTCAGAGCCTGTTAATGGGATTTCTCACATTTAAGCCAGCAGCATACCACCCTGCATACCACCCTGCATACCACTGCTGGCTTGCTTCTGAAGCTAAGCAGGGTTGGTCCTGGTCAGTCCCTGGATGGGAGACCAGATGCTGCTGGAAGTGGTGTTGGAGGGCCTGTAGGAGACACTATTTCCTCTGGTCTAAAAAAATATCCCAATGCCCCAGGGCAGGGATTGGGGACACTACCCTGTGTAGGGTGCCGTCTTTCGGATGGGACGTTAAACGGGTGTCCTGACTCTGAAGTCATTAAAGATCCCATGGCACTTATTGTAAGAGTAGAGGTGTTAACCCCGGTATCCTGGCTAAATTCCCAATCTGGCCCTCAAACCATCACGGTCACCTAATAATCCCCAGTTTACAATTGGCTCATCTCCCCTGTAACTATTCCCCAGGTCGTTGCTGTAAATGAGAATGTTTTCTCAGTCAACTTACCTGGTAAAATAACGGATAATAAAAAATAAAAAACATTGTCTGCTCTCCTGACCTTAAACACGCCTGCATAGTGTGTTAATCAGCTTCCATCAGTCCCTCAACATTGTCTGCTCTCCTGACCTTAAACACGCCTGCATAGTGTGTTAGTCAGCTTCCATCAGTCCCTCAACATTGTCTGCTCTCCTGACCTTAAACACGCCTGCATAGTGTGTTAGTCAGCTTCCATCAGTCCCTCAACATTGTCTGCTCTCCTGACCTTAAACACGCCTGCATAGTGTGTTAGTCAGCTTCCATCAGTCCCTCATCATTGTCTGCTCTCCTGACCTTAAACACGCCTGCATAGTGTGTTAGTCAGCTTCCATCAGTCCCTCAACATTGTCTGCTCTCCTGACCTTAAACACGCCTGCATAGTGTGTTAGTCAGCTTCCATCAGTCCCTCAACATTGTCTGCTCTCCTGACCTTAAACACGCCTGCATAGTGTGTTAATCAGCTTCCATCAGTCACTCAACATTGTCTGCTCTCCTGACCTTAAACACGCCTGCATAGTGTGTTAATCAGCTTCCATCAGTCACTCAACATTGTCTGCTCTCCTGACCTTAAACACGCCTGCATAGTGTTAGTCAGCTTCCATCAGTCCCTCATCATTGTCTGCTCTCCTGACCTTAAACACGCCTGCATAGTGTGTTAGTCAGCTTCCATCAGTCCCTCAACATTGTCTGCTCTCCTGACCTTAAACACGCTTGCATAGTGTGTTAATCAGCTTCCATCAGTCCCTCAACATTGCTTATTGTTTATTACTTTTGCTGTGTTGGACCCAACATTATGACACTTTAGACAATGGTTACATATTTTCACCAATGCCAGGTATCAAGTCCTCTCAAAGATGCTAATGAATGTCCTAATGCTCTACCCATTGACATTGTCAGAACAAGCCTCTTAAAATTGCTCAAAAACAAACTCTTCCAATTAGCTCTGTCTCGAAAGCCCCTCTTTATATTTCACAGGCACTGTCATAAATGAATCACGCTGTATATGAAACACGTCAGTTTCCCACTTTTCTCTCAACTGGTCTCTGACCTCCCGAAATGCTTTCTCATCGTCGTGGGTGATCAGGCAGAACACCATCGTGTCATCATCGTGTCAGCAAACTTAATGACTGTGTTGGAGTCGTGGTTGAACAGGGAGTACAGGAGGGCACTAAGCACTCACCCCTAATGGGCCCCAGTATTGACGGTCAGCGTGGCGGATGTGTTGTTGCCTACCCTCACCACTTGAGGGGCAGCCTGTCAGGAAGTCCAGGATCCAGTTGCAGAAGGAGGTGTTCAGTTCCAGGATCCTTAGTTTCAGTTAGCTTCACAGTGTAACATTTTACATCAAAATGAAAGAAAAGTTATCTTGCACATTCAGCAGGCTGTGGTGTTAAATAGGCCTTTAGAATGGTTGTCTTTATTTTGTTACTATTAATGCACAAGCACGCCATTTTCCCCCACTCCTATCAATATTTATTTTGATTAAGTAATTTAATCAAATATTTTCAGTCGTCTTCCTCAAATGAACGGGAAGATGATGCAATCTTTCCAAGAGGAAGTAAATCTAATTTCATTGGTCCTCAACCCGTGGCTCAATCATTTAATTCGGCGTAAGTGGAGTTAGCAGGGAGTTTAGCCTTCCCTGGAGCATGTTTCGTTCTGAGGACATTTACCTGGCTGAAAGGTGAGACACATTCGTATGACTGGTTGACCAAATGTGCCTCTTCGTAGGATACCCCTCTAGCTTTGTATGTATTTCTGGCAATATTTATTTAGCCATCCCATTATTAACTACCGCTCTTCCTTGTTCTCAGTTAGATGCCAAAGTGAGTCATGTTTTAAACCCAGGAGGAAAGGCTAATGTCCAAGTCGTAGTGTGACATGATCATACCCAACCAGCCAAAGTTAACTAGCTAGTCAACCTTACTGTCGAACCACTGTCTCTCCCTCTGTATGTCTCTCCACACTGGAGAATATTGACATGTTGCTTTGTCTTTCAACAGGGGCATACATTGTGTTGTACTCACTGCAGATTCTTGGGACCAACATGAGAGCTGGAGGTAGGTTTTGCTATAATAGGTACCTGTATTTCTGACAGCATAACGTTTATCACATTTACTTGGGTCAGTGTGTGACAATTGTTTATCTTGGCTATTCTGTCTACAAATCATATTCTTAATCACAGGACAACATAGCTATGCCTATAGCCTACTTTTTTAGTTTATTAGGGACCCCATTAGCTACTGCTCATGTAGCTGCTACTCTTCCTGGGGTCCACACAACGTACATGACAAAATACAGAACAGTAATAGACAAGAACAACATAAGATATTACTTTAATATAGAAATAAGAGGTGTGTGTGGAAGAAAGACTCCAATAGACAGCAAATACTATTTACACACTTCATATATACATTCTTATGTACAATACAGTTAAATGAGACCTTCAGAAAGAGGAGAGGTGCTGTGATACAATATGTTTCTAAATGTGAACTTAAGGAGCCTCTGGTTGCAGAGCATTCCACGATTTCATGTTTCTATACATAACTGAGCGACACACTAAATGTGTTTTTGGTTTGGGTACCGTGGAGAAACCCATAGTGGTGTGTCTGGGGTATGTAGTGTATGCAAATGGTTAGGCATTTTCAAAAAAACACTTTTCTTAGACTAGAAGTAGTCCGTTTCTCCTCAACCATGAAATACTATCATGTTGTGTGTGTGTGCAGTTAAAGGCAAGGCGCTTGTTTTCAGCCAGCTGCAGCTTTGCTAGGTCTTTCTTTGCTGCACCTGACCATATTATGGGACAAGATCAAAGCCTGGTACAGTTGAGCTTTGTGTCAAAAACGCAGAACACACCACAACATACATACTGTACCGCTCACCATCTTCACAAAAACGTTGTATGTGACTTGGCAATGACAACTGACCATCCAATGTTACTCCTAGGAGTTGAGCTTCTTCAATGTGTAGCGGTATTGTTAGAGAGGGATAAAGATTTTGTTTTGGCGCCAGGCAGGTATTAACCCTTCTGAAAAGAAGAATAGGAGAGAGTAGCACTAGTAACCCCACCAATAATACCTCATACTAGAATAATGGCAGAGCAATTCAAAGGCCACTTCATACAAACAATTGATGACATAGAACCCAGCCAAAAACCTTAGAGAACTTGCAATGTTCTGTATTACGTCCCAGTGGAGGAGTGAGGGGGGGGGGGGGGTATAAATGGGTTAGTGGGGTGTGTTCATAGACAAAGGCTTTGAAATGTCCAAAAATATTCTTTGCTAAATGTCAATAGTCCCCCACAAAATCAATACAGTTCAATCAATAATAAACAAACTCTTACACAACCTCACTTTGACCTCACCATTCTGTATACATCTGGCCCTTCTTTGGACACTGTGTTAACTAACCTCCAAATGAGCTTCAATGCCATACAACACTCCTTCCATGGCCTCCAACTGCTCTTAAACGCTAGTAAAACCAAATGCATGCTTTTCAACCGTTCACTGTCCACACCCGCCCGCCCGACTAGCATCACTACCCTGGACGGTTCTGACTTAGAATATGTGGACAACTACAAATACCTAGGTGTCTGGCTAGACTGTAAACTCTCCTTCCAGACTCATATTAAACATCTCCAATCCAAAATCAAATCTAGAATCGGCTTTCTATTTCGCAACAAAGCCTCCTTCACTCACGCCGCCAAACTTACCCTAGTAAAACTGACTATCCTACCGATCCTCGACTTCGGCGATGTCATCTACAAAATAGCTTCCAACACTCTACTCAGCAAACTGGGTGCAGTCTATCACAGTGCCATCCGTTTTGTTACCAAATCACCTTATACCACTGTGACCACTGTCAACAATTTGCAGGAATAATTTTAGAATAAGTGCTGCATGTAGTTTCTCCTCATACACATCAGGCCAACAAATGTTTTTCATCTTAAACAAAGAGTCCTGAGAACATTTTGTAAGATCTGTTATAAATAGATTTAGACCCTGCCTTTGGTACTTCTGGCTTTTCTTGTTATTGCCACATTGTTATGGTCACTAGCCAATGGGAACTGATATTGCTTTGGAGGGTCATGTTACAGGCTTTAGTCACAGTAAGAAACTTCCTCTGGAGAGGACAACTAGATAACCAGTCAATGTTCAGGTCACCAAGCAAATGAATTTCTCTGTTAGCATCAGAGACCTTATCTGACACACACACATTAGACATGGTGTTGAAATAGTGTTCCATTTCCTCTCTCTCCTCTCTCCTGCTGTCTATTGATCTCTTCATTCTCTTTCTTTGGTCTATGTATCTAATTTCCTTCAGGCTTCCTGAAGTTGGCTGCATTGATTTCGGTCTTTTTCCTGGCAGTTTTCCTTGCCTTCCAGCTGCTGGAGATTAACATGGACTTCAATCTGGGGAATGTGTTTGGTGAGTTTGGTTACAGGTGTTTTCCAGTGTTGTAACTGTGCATATCAATCTATTGCCTGAGCTTGCATGGAATTCCAAGGAGGAATCACTTAGTTTCAAAGGCTATTGTTTTGAATACATCTCTCAATAGATGGTATTAATAATCTTCACCAGGGATTCTAAATTTAGGCCTTCAGAAAAACCTTTGTCGTGTCTGCATACGACACCCCTTAGTCTCTGTCTGAAGCTAAATTCACACACTACGGAGACGGAAGGTGCGTAGCGCAATGTTGTTTTTCGTCACAAAAGGGGTGGCTCCTTGTGATATTTTCTGGCATTCGGCCGTACTTTTGTGCTACCTGGAAATTGAGACACTCTGTATCATTCCCTTCCGTAGCCGTGGGGGCAGTGTTGTCGCTCGGTATCATTCCCTTCCGCAGCCGTGGGGGCAGTGTTGTCGCTCGGTATCATTCCCTTCCGTAGCCGTGGGGGCAGTGTTTGTCGCTCTGTATCATCCCTTCCGTAGCCGTGGGGGCAGTGTTGTCGCTCGGTATCATTCCCTTCCGTAGCCGTGGGGGCAGTGTTGTCGCTCGGTATCATTCCCTTCCGCAGCCGTGGGGGCAGTGTTGTCGCTCGGTATCATTCCCTTCCATAGCCGTGGGGGCAGTGTTGTCGCTCGGTTCCTTGTTCTGATCTACAGGTTATTCATCAAAGTAGCCTAATTTGTATTTGTAACCAAATATAATCTCTGCGACTGTTCAAACGCTAAACCAAACAACAAGAATCTACCCCCTGAAAATATTTAGTTTATTAGTAATAACCAGTGATTCCAGGCTATTGTGAAGTGGTAGAACCTGCTTTAGCCAACTAGCTAGCCATGTGCTTTTATCTGATATCTGAATGAGTACACAAGCAGGATATCAAACTGGGATAATGTTTTAGGTTGCACCGGCAAGTAGGAGAGTATTTGCTAGGGCATGTTTAAAAAAAAAAGGATAATTCTGATTTCACATGGAGATGTGTGATGCTAAAAGGCCTGGCCAGCTTGCTATGTTTTTAGCCAGGCTACAGCCAGATTTAGTGCAAAGCTCAATGTTTTAACTTTCTTAAATAAGGAACTCATGAGCTCACGGGCTAATGTCATAAAGACATCTGGAACTCGAGTCTAACTTGTCTGTTTCTGTCCCTCCACAACAGGGTCTATGCCTGTAGAGGAAGGCCGTAAGTATACTTCAATAACTTCTCCTGTTACATCACTTTAACCTGATTCCCTCAATCAATCAAGTTACATTTCTTCTTTTCTTTCCTCCCTGTGGTATATGAAAATCAGAACTGATCTTCTCTTAACAATCCATGGAAACACCTTGCCTTGTATGCTT
This sequence comes from Oncorhynchus clarkii lewisi, assembly GCF_045791955.1. Classification (NCBI taxonomy): domain Eukaryota; kingdom Metazoa; phylum Chordata; class Actinopteri; order Salmoniformes; family Salmonidae; genus Oncorhynchus; species Oncorhynchus clarkii. The sequence goes on from NC_092167.1 coordinate 7,474,989, forward strand.
AAGTGTTAGGAGCTAAGTAGTTCATCTGTGTGTATTGTGTACTTACCACCTGGCCTTCATTGTGAATGTTTTGGTTCTTTAGCTGTTGAGTTCTATGTAAATAGTCTGGTTTGTGCGTGAGAGAGATTCAAGCTGTGTGTGTAATAGTAGACTGTGTTTGCAGGGCCTAGATATGTACGTGTTCGCTGATATTGTGTGTTTTTGATGGGGGGGGGGGGGGGGGGGGGTGCTAAAGTGTGTTGGTATTGTATACTCTGTTTGGAATTCCATTCACAGCTACCAGACAGGAACGCTACAAGTGTGGCCTCTCCAAGCCATGTCCCGAGGGACACTTCTCCTTTAAGATGGCCAGCGGAGCAGCCAGTGTTGTCGGTCCCAAAATCTGCCTGGAGGACAACATGTAAGAGACATGATAGACCCATAATAACAGTACAACTAAAGACCCACATCCCTCAACTTATATTAACAGTACAACCAAAGACCCACATCCATCTCAACCTATAATAACAGTACAACTAAAGACCCACATCCCTCTCAACCCATAATAACAGTACAACTAAAGACCCACATCCCTCAACTTATATTAACAGTACAACCAAAGACCCACATCCATCTCAACCTATAATAACAGTACAACTAAAGACCCACATCCCTCTCAACCCATAATAACAGTACAACTAAAGACCCACATCCCTCAACTTATATTAACAGTACAACCAAAGACCCACATCCATCTCAACCTATAATAACAGTACAACTAAAGACCCACATCCCTCTCAACCCATAATAACAGTACAACTAAAGACCCACATCCCTCAACTTATATTAACAGTACAACTAAAGACCCACATCCCTCAACCTATAATAACAGTACAACCAAAGACCCACATCCATCTCAACCTATAATAACAGTACAACCAAAGACCCACATCCCTCAACTTATATTAACAGTACAACTAAAGACCCACATCCCTCTCAACCCATAATAACAGTACAACCAAAGACCCACATCCCTCTCAACCCATAATAACAGTACAACCAAAGACCCACATCCCTCTCAACCTATATTAACAGTACAACCAAAGACCCACATCCCTCTCAACCTATATTAACAGTACAACCAAAGACCCACATCCCTCTCAACCTATATTAACAGTACAACCAACGGCCCACCCCCTCTTAACCTATATTAACAGTACAACCAATAACCCACCCCCTCTTAACCTATATTAACAGTACAACCAACAACCCACCCCCTCTTAACCTATATTAACAGTACAGCCAATAACCCACCCCCTCTTAACCTATATTAACAGTACAACCAACAACCCACCCCCTCTTAACCGATACACAGGGGCCTAATTAGAAACAAGTATTTTAAATAAGACATGTTTTATCCCCCCCCGCGCAAAAAAATAACCTTGCACTTGACTTTTCCTTCTAGCACTGACTTTACTGATTACTACTTTTTATTTTGAAAGAATTTACAGCACTTACTATGACTGTTATGTGGTGTCTCACCTAGCTATCTTAAGATGAATGTGCAACTGTAAGTAGCTGTGGATAAGAGCATCTGCTAAATGACTAAAAGGTCTATTGCCAGGTAGAAATCTAGAGTGCAAGGCTGACACAATAGGATATTCTACAACACAATTATCCATGTCTGTTCTACAGGATGCATTTCTGTTCTTATTTTATAGATTCCTAGACAGACTCGCATAGACCGGTATGAACTAGATCGTAACTGAGATGGAGATTCAATTTAAACATGCCTCTAGCAACCTGTTGACTGTTAACCCTCTATTTAATTAACTGTTGACTGACTCTTGTGGCATTCTGCATCCGCGCTATTGAAATCCAATTCCTCAGGCATTGCTTCAAGGGAATCAAGTCTGGTTCAGAATAAGTATTTTATTTGTGTGTCGACGCTATACGACCAGGGTGTGACAAGTCTCAGTGCAGTGGTACACGCCCGGGAACAAAGACAAGGATGGGACTAACCTAAACACAAAGTACCCAATAAAATACATGCAGGCTCACTGTCACACAATGCTTAATTTGTCCTTTCAGATTGATGAGTGGAGTCAAGAACAACGTGGGCAGAGGAATTAACATCGCCCTGGTTAACGGTAAACTAGCCTTGTCACTGCTACATGCCATAGACAAACAGTACTTCTCCTTGTAGTCAAATCAGATGTTTTACATGACTACATCTGTGAGTAATATGACAATTGAAAATGACATCTGGTGTGTGAAACATTTACTTTGTTCAGGGATTGGCAGCTCGAGTCCTTCGAGGATGTGTAGAGTGCCTAGATGGCTGTTAGTGCTGGGCTGGAACAAAAGCCTGCATAGAACATGGCCCTGGACTGTAGTTGCCCATCCCTGCCTTGGTTAACTACTTCAATACTAACCCGTCCATACCGCTGTTCATATACACTGAGTGTACAAAACATTAAGAACACAATTCCTGCCTCCCGGGTGGCGCAGTGGTTCAGAGTCCCTGGGTTCGCGCCCAGGCTCTGTCGTAACCGGCCGCGACCGGGAGGTCCGTTGGGCGACGCACAATTGGCCTAGCGTCGTCCGGGTTAGGGAGGGATTGGTCGGTAGGGATCTCCTTGTCTCATCGCGCACCAGCGACTCCTGTGGCGGGCCGGGCGCAGTGCGCGCTAGCCAAGGTTGCCAGGTGTACGGTGTTTCCTCCGACACATTGGTGCGGCTGGCTTCCGGGTTGGATGCGCGCTGTGTTAAGAAGCAGTACGGCTGGTTGGGTTGTGTATCGGAGGACGCATGACATTCAGCCTTCGTCTCTCCCGAGCCCGTACGGGAGTTGTAGCAATGAGACAAGATAGTAGCTACTACAACAATTGGATACCACGAAATTGGGGAGAAAAGGGGGTAAAATTCACAAAAAAAACACTATTCCTAATATTGAGTTGCACCCCCTTTTGCCCTCAGAACAGCCTCAATTTGACGGGGCATGGACTCTACAATGTGTCAAAAGTGTTCCACAGGGATGTTCACTCCAATGTGTCCCACAGTTGTCAAGTTGGCTTGATGTCATTTGGGTAGTGGACCATTCTTGATACACACAGGAAACTTGGTGTGACAAACCCAGCAGGGTTGCAGTTCTTGACACAAATCGCTGCGCCTGGCACTTACTATCATACCCCGTTCAAAGGCATTTAAATATTTCTCTTGCCAATTCACCTTCTAAATGGCAAACATACACAATTAAAAATCCTTATTTGACCTGTACACTGATTGAAGTGGATTTAACAGGTGACATCAATAAGGGATCATAGCTTTCACCTGGATTCACCTGGTCAGTGTCACGGAAAGAGGTGTTCTTAATGTTTTGTACACTCAGTGTAAACAGTACTTTCCATTGTCATTGAATGTACTATAATTCACTATTCATGATAGGAGTTAGCCTGCGATCGTACATTAGCTTGTCGTGAACAAGTTGTTTGTTCTCCACAGGAAAGACAGGGGACCTCATCAAGACAGACTACTTTGACATGTGGGCGGGAGGTGAGGCCTTAGTTTCAGTTAGATTTCCCGTGTTTCCGTGTCATGGAGTGCCTCTTGACTAGGCAGGCGGACCAGGCAAACCAGTCTTGTACCTGTGTATTTGTTGTGTGTGCAGATGTCAACACGCTCATCACATTCCTGAAGACTATTGAAGAAGGAACAGTAGTGATGATGGCCACGTTTGACGATTCGGCCTCCAAGTAGGTGTTCTGAACTGAAAAAACTTCTCCGTGAACTCTTAGATTATAATTTTAAGCTTAGGCAAATACTTCAGTTAAGTGTCTTGATCAATCTGTTTCGTTCCTCCAGGGGCTGAATTGAACCCTTGTAGAATTGACAAATGACTATCACCTAAATAAACCTGTTAACTGACTGCGGGGAAATGTAAATGAATTTCGCCCTAACTGCTGATATTAAAGGAGTCACCAATTACTGATGTATAACAATGGTGACTAAGAGCAAAGGTTAAAGTAAAGGAAAGAGTGGAAGGTAGAGATATTTAAGTCTACAGACTCTCAATGACATTCTAGCTGTGTATTCACTAGCAAAAGGGGAGGAACTACCTGAACTTGTCCAATAAGAAACGTTTTATTTTTGTGTTGAGACATTTTGCTACGGTGTGCACAAATGAATACGACCCTGCTTTGTGGTCCACAGGCTGAACGACGAGTCCAAGAAGATGATTGGTGAACTTGGAAGTTCCAGCATCAGCACATTAGGTTTCAGGGACAACTGGATCTTTGTGGGAGGCAAAGGGATCAAGACCAAGAGTCCCTTTGAGGAGGTAACTTCCCCCCCACACACACACACACTTTTTAAATCTTTATCCTCCTTAACCTGGTTTGTTCACATTTTTCCCTTTTGGTCTGTTCACAACAGGACTTTTTCACCTCTCCCCGTTGAAATATCATGGCTTCAGTGAAGCACAACTGAGAGAACTTTGTCTATAGAAATATATAGTACCTAGAACACACCATTTATCATGATACAGATTCATTTCCCAGCCCTGTCATAAAGACTTGTGCGCGCTGTTCTGCTTCAGAAATGGGCATGTTTTATATTGGAGTCGATACAATAACTTGTAAAACTGCACCTGGATGTCCTCATCAACAACCCTCAGACTCAACTCTGGACCTCCAAGCCAGTCCCACTGCATTTTGTTCATTGTTCCTGTCTAATCAGGGACTGATTTAGACTCGGGACACGGTGTGCGTGTGTGCAATTAATTATCAGGTAGAACAGAACCAGCAGACTCAGGACCTTGTAGGTAAGAGTTGAACACCCCTGGTCTACAATGTCGCAGATGTCATCGGAGGATTGATTACCTAGAGAGGCAAGGTGAAATGTCCCAAATGGAGCTAGATGAAGCCAGAACAATAATCTACTTGTTGAGCATAGCTATAGCCTTCAGTCTGGTGTTCATGGTCAGTTTGTCAAGGTCCCAACATCAGCGTATAACTCTCTTGCAACAAGGCACTTAGACGCGAGAATGCACTCGAACGTGACGTTTGTTTGTAAACTAAAAATTGCTTTATCAGACATGTAAAACACAGCCGCTCCATGATTTAGTTTTTGTCCTTTACAGTTCTGAACTATTGATTTCATTATCTGAGTTTTACCAGAGAAGCCAATTTTGAGAATACTGTCTTTTTACATTTCCATCTGACCCTTGAACATGTTCTCCCAGAGTGAACAGGCACTCCTTCAATATTGACTTTCCATCCTCCCTTATGTGTTCTTGGGACATTGTTTGTGATCGCTGTGCCGGTACACACACAGCCTTATCAGACAAGAGGGGCCATGCAATATGCTTCCCAAATGGTGTCCTATTCCCTTGTAGTGCACAAAACACTTGCACTATATAGGGAATAGGCTGCCATTTGGGATGCTGACATTGGGTCTAATTCAAAACCTCTGTCTCTGTCTCTACAGCACATAAAGAACAACGCCGACACCAACAAGTACGAGGGCTGGCCCGAGGTGCTGGAGATGGAAGGCTGCATACCCCAAAGACAGGAGTGATCTTTTCACTTCAACCCTCGATCGGCCATCTCCGGTTCCCTTCATAGCCGACCCCTTCACGCCTTTGGTTGCGTCTCCCATTCTTCTCTTAAAATAGTGTACTTGCACACTTTCCTATGATGGCTCTAGCAATTGAACCTCCCTCCACCCAATGCTAACACCAACGCAGCCTTTGTATTTTAGAGACTGTCCCTCTGCATTGCAGCTGTCAATGTTTGCAGCAATCGGTGTTTGACGTCAGGGAGCATCCTTGTTTGTTTGTGTCAAGGTATTGTCTATTTATAGAAAGAGGAATGGTATGGCAGAAATTCCTGTTACTGGTTATTCAGCAGAATGTACCAAGATCACTGTGAAATTTGTAAATAGAACTACAAAAAAAGTATCAAACTTTTGAACATCGATATTGTAATATAACATCTTGGAAAGCTATATGGCTTAAGATCCTTGTTACTTAAGAGTGAATTTATATTATAGCTTTTTATCTTTAGTGATTGGTCTTTTTTTTATGTTAGTTTTTGTGTGGGTTGGGAGTGGAATGAATGAGGAAGCGTGTAGCTAAATCACGTTAGTGGGGATTTTGTCTTGTGTGCATCTTCCTTGGATAGAATGAGGATCGTTGGCTTTGGATGGGGGACATGTACGTAAGTGTTTCAGTAACAATCTTATCGATATTTTAGGGAAATATTTAGCTGATTTGATAAATCACTTGGGATTTTATTGGCACCTTGACAGCCTTGGAAAAACCATTCAAGAAATAGATTGATACAGTACAAAGATGACTAGGTTTTGATTTCGTGGCTAGATCTTACTTTCCCCAGTATCGCTGGTTTACTTTAAAGACTAACTGCATCACATCTCTTCCACTTGGCTCTCCTAAAGCTTTGATTACCTCATTGCGACTGACATTTTGGTTCTTATCATATAATGCAAGAACTGCCTAGGCTGAAGCTCACAGCTTTTAGCTGAGTTACTGCTGGCTTTTGCAACATTGCATCATATCCCCCTGGATCTTCTTCAGTGAGCGGTCTCAGTACCACTACCACTGTTCATTAGCTGTGGTCATATTAGCTACAATTCAACCCAGCTGTCATGTTGTCACACTTGGAATGGAGTAAGCTACATGTATAACAAATAATACATTTGATGTTTTATTTAAAGAAGCAAGTCGGTTAAGAACAAATTCTTATTTACAATGAAGGCCTACACCGGCCAAACCCGGACGACGCTGGGCCAATCGTGCGCCGCCCTATGGGACTCCCAATCAGGACCAGTTGTGATACCGTCTGGAATGGAACCAGGGTGTCTAGTGACTCCTCAAGCACTGAGATTCAGTGCCTTAGACCGCTGCACCACTCGGGGACCCATGGATTGATTCAGTGGATTAATTCCTGTTCTGTGTGTGAAGTTGAATCCAGTGGGAGATTATTGCATATGCAGTTATGTCATGTGCTTTAACTACGGTAACACCTGGTGCTGAAAGTAGCACACGTTTCAGAGTGTAATGTAAAACTCTTGTTGCCCAAAACATCTCAGCTCGGTCCCCTGGTTGGTTCAAAGGATATCTCTGTTTTTGGTCAAATGGCAGGAATACAATCCTGTTTCTGTTTGCTTTTAGGGCAGTACGTGTAACCTAACACAATGTGATTGTGGAGGCTATTCTGAAACCTGTCCCCCCCCCATCCACTTGTCTATGGAGTCATTGTAATGAAGGATTTCTCCTTTTGTCTTGACATTGGCAAGATATCTAACACAATGAATGACATCCTCCACATTGCCTTTTAAAAAAAGATCTGTGCTCTGTTTTTTTGGTTTCATTTGAAGACCTTGAGTGAAGTGAAAAGCCCAAATCGATACCCCATCGATGCCATTCCAAAAACAAGTGTGCCCTTCCTGCTCTTAATGGAATTCATTCCACCAATGTGCCTTGTCTGACTTACAAATCCATAGACAGTCTATGTAATATTTATTATTTCTGCATCTCTACTAAACTACTGATTTGTTAATCATTCATGTTGTTGCAAGGAAGTTAAATGGGGAACAATTCTGATAATTGTGACTCATTTTGTTGCAATGTCTGTGTCGTGAAACATTTCAAGCATCTTACCATTCATGAGTATGATTAATAAAGCTCAACCTATCTTCATTGTACGTGTGACATTTATTTAGACAGAAGTCCTGAATTTGAAAAGTATTTCTCTCACAACGCCTTTAACATCTTAAATCATGTTGGCAGATGAAGTTGACTTGATTTTAGGGAGGTGTGAGGTCGTCTGAGGGGGTGCCGAGTCATATTTCTGTCTGTAATAAAGCCCTTTTAGGGAGGAGAAACTCATTTTGATTGGCTGTGCCTGGCTCCACAGGGCCCCTGCCCAGTCATGTGAGAACCCCATAGATTAGGGCCTAATGAATTTATTAAATTGACTGAATTCCTTATGAACTTTAACTCTGTACAATCTTTGAAACTGATACATGTTGCGTTTTATATTTTTGTTCAGTACAGTCATCTGCATCAATCTGGCTTGTCTTGTCTTCAAGAGGTTGCATCATACTCAAATGGCATGAATAGATATAGGTCTTTGTTTTGTTACTGTGACACTGTCTGTTCTACATAGCCTAATGTTTCTATACTAAGAACATTCCACAAGGTTGTGCTGGGATTCTATTATATAATAACCAAATACCCTATTCTCTTTGCAAAAGGTCAGCAATAATTTACCACCTGGTTTTAATAAGAGTTATAAACTGGGTGGTTTGAGCCCTGAATGCTGATTGGATGACATCAAGACTGTCTACCACGGTATGACAAAACATTTATTTTTACTGCTCTAATTATATTGTTAACCAGTTTATAACAGCAATAAGGCACCTCATGAGTTGGTGCTATATGGCCAATATACAACTGCTAAGGGCTGTATCCAGGCACTCCGTGTTGTGTCGTGTGGGAGAACAGCCCTTAGCTGATATTGGCCATATACCACATGCTTTCAGGGCTTATTGCTTAAATATATGACTGACTGTGGCTATTGTTGGTATGTATTTTGAATGCATACTTGTACACAATGCACATCACATCTACACACCTGTGTGGATTCCACGCCAACAACGCTCTAATCAGATCACTTGCAGGTCATGCACGTGATGTTACTGACCTTGCACCCAACCTCTGTAAAAAAGTTTGTTTTCAAGTGTCATGTTGACAAGCACAAACATTGTAACTAGTAAATAATTAAAACAAATTTGACAGTGAAAAGTATGTACAAAGCGAACCGTAGAGTCATTATAGAGTCATTATACCCTAATGTAAGCCTATTTGTCTATTAGCCAAATAAAAATAGGCCTTCAACTTGTAAGCATATAGCCTCTAAATAAATGTTAAACAAAATAGTTGAAGCACATACAGTGGTGGATAGGGAAAACAGATCTGGCAATAAGAATAGGCTATAGATAGCCTAGGGGTCCCAAATGCTCAAGACTATTTCACTCAGGACAGGTTATAGTCAATACTTAATATTTTGCTCTGTCTCATTTATTGTTATGGATATAGCCTCTGCGTGATAGGGTTGTGCAACGCAGATGGCTATAACAAGCCTACATACAGGGTGGAATTAAGCCAAGGGCCTTGCTTTAACAAAGTTAACCATTTTCACTGTTGTGTCCAATACGTCTTTCAACCTCTAAGGCATTCCCTTGGCAGCAAGAGCCTCTCGGTGGATGCTGCAGTGTACCCAAGAGCCTCTCGGTGGATGCTGCAGTGTACCCAAGAGCCTCTAGGTGGATGCTGCAGTGTACCCAAGAGCCTCTCGGTGGATGCTGCAGTGTACCCAAGAGCCTCTCGGTGGATGCTGCAGTGTACCCAAGAGCCTCTCGGTGGATGCTGCAGTGTACCCAAGAGCCTCTCGGTGGATGCTGCAGTGTACCCAACAGCCTATCGGTGGATGCTGCAGTGTACCCAAGAGCCTCTCGGTGGATGCTGCAGTGTACCCAAGAGCCTCTCGGTGGATGCTGCAGTGTACTCAAGAGCCTCTTGGTGGTGCAGTGGTCTAAGGCTAGCACTGCGATGCTAGCTGTGCCACCAGAGACTCTGGGTTCGCGCCCAGGGTTCGCGCCCGCGACCGGGAGGTCCGTGGGGCGACGCACAATTGGCCTAGCATCGTCCGGGTTATGGAGGGTTTGGCCGGTAGGGATATCCTTGTCTCATCCCGCACTAACGACTCCTGTGGCGGGCCGGGCGCAGTGCACGCTAACCAGGTCGCCAGGTGCACGGTGTTTCCTCCGACACATTGGTGCGGCTGGCTTCTGGGTTGGATGCGCGCTGTGTTAAGAAGCAGTGCGGCTTGGTTGGGTTGTGTTTCGTACAGGAGTTGTAGCGATGAGACAAGATAGTAACTACCGTGGATACCACAAAATAGGGGAGAAAAGGGGGTAAAAATTTGAGAAAAATCAAATTTATGGCATTCCAGTTTGGGAATTCCTGCGTTACCACGGCTATAAATAAATAAATGATGTGATTATATGGCCATTAAATGGCATATTTAGATTGGGGCCTAAATAATATTAACTTTCTATTTTGCAGCTCAGGTGGTTATTCTAAGTAATTTGCTGAAGGCCTATACTACGCCATCTACTGGTATAACGTCATTATCGAATGCCGTTCTACAACAAGCTCTAAACTTTTATTTAGGAAATTAAACCATGAAATTGCAAAGCAACTCTAAAGTCTGGGCTAGAGTTGCTTGATTGACTAGCTACGTTCAGTTCATGTCCTTTGTGGATGCCACATCCCTGACAAGTTTGCACATATAAAAAAGATCTGTAAGCGAGTAAAGGGAGATGTAAAGTAAGAATTGATTTTCATAGTTGTAATGTTTACAGATCTAATTTAACGGTAATTGCATGGCTTTTCTTACTATCCTAACAATTTACGCATGGGTTTTCTTATGATTCTAACAATACGTACGTTCAACCTATTGGCAGCTATCTGGCTCCATATTATGTTTTTCTCCCAATGTTTGTCACTGTTCAGTCATAATAAAGTGTTGTTGCAAATAGGCATGTTTATTTTTACATGCACAAGTAACAAACCACAACCACTGTGTGACAAAACTTAGCTAATGATATTGTTCAAGCTATGGTTGTTCAAGGTCGACATTTTTCCAGTTTGTTGCTCCCACTTGAAAAGCAAGGAACAAATGCTTGGCTTCTCTTGGACATTTTGACATGTTGCGGGCCTGTGACTCACGTAGTGCTGAGCGGATTAGTGCTTTCTGAGGTCGATTCGGTTTCGGTTCAATTATTGAAATCACGGGTTTCGATTATTTGGGTTGAATGCTGTGACACAGAATCAAAAAAATGTATAAAAGTCACATGATGGTAGTGAGTTTTGACTGCCCATAACTTATTAACCATAATTATTCACATTACTTTAATCACATGTTTCAGTTCTGTATATTACATTTGATTTATTTGATGACTTATTTCATTCCAAGTCATCTCATCTCTATAGAACTGCTGCATACGCTGTCTGACAATCACTATTTTGGAGTTATTCAAAGTAAATAAGGCAGACTTTTATGACTGCTGAATACCAACTATAAACCAGAAGCAACAGCTGCTCTATATATCCCCAATCGCGCATTCTTCTGCTTTTTCCGTAGCAGGCATAAAAGCAACCCAGACCAGACAATGGAATATCGTCATTGTAGTTAATTACCACGTTTTATGCGCTAAACTATTTAGAATATTGACCTGTTGGAAACTACAACTCCCTACTACATCGCACAGTTCAGACTAGATCTGATTTGTCTCTTATTAGTTGTTTAAAAAACGTGTCTCTCAGACCGTACAACTCGTTCAGGCAGTATTGTAAGACAGGGGGCGCCATTGACCTATTAACGGTCCGCCTGTAAACTACTTTCCTTGAGGCTCTGCTGTTGAGGTTGCTACGAGGCATCATCTGTTGTAGGGGGCACATGTCTAGTTTTATGGTGACGGGATACGTTTATTTCTGTATGACTAGGCCTATGAGTGCCCCTGAGTGTGCGTCCTATTTAAGTGTATGATGCCATTTGCCACCAGTATGTTGTACACTACCTATTGTAAACACGTAAGAAATGTACAGTTGAAGTCGGAAGTTCACTCACACTTAGGTTGGAGTCATTAAAACTCGTTTTTCAACCACTACACAAATTTCTTGTTAACAAACTATAGTTTTGGCAAGTCGGTTAGGACATCTACTTTGTGCATGACACAAGTAATTTTTACAACAATTGTTTACAGACAGATTATTTCACTTATAATTCACTTTATCACAATTCTAGTGGGTCAGAAGTTTACATACACTAAGTTGTCTGTGCCTTTAAACAGCTTGGAAAATTCCAGAAAATAATGTCATGGCTTTAGAAGCTTCTGATAGGCTAATTGACATACTTTGAGTCAATTGGAGGTGTACCTGTGGATGTATTTCAAGGCCTACCTTCAAACTCAGTGCCTCTTTGCCTGACATCATGGGAAAATCAAAAGAAGCCAAGAATTGTAGACCTCCACAAGTCTGGTTCATCCTTGGGAGCAAGTTCCCAATGCGGTACCACATTCATCTGTACAAACAATAGTACGTAAGTATAAACACCATGGGACCACGCAGCCATCATACCACTCAGGAAGGAGATGCACTCTGTCTGCTAGAGATGAATGTACTTTGGTGCGAAAAGTGCAAATCAATCGCAGGACAACAGTAAGGGACCTTGTGAAGATGCTGGAGGAAACAGGTACAAAAGTATCTATATCCACAGTAAAACGAGTCCTATGTCGACATAACCTGAAAGGCTGCTCAGCAAGGAAGAAGCTACTGCTCCAAAACCGGCATAATAAAGCCAGACTACGGTTTGCAAAAGCATGTGCGAGCAAGGAGGCCTACAAACCTGACTCAGTTACACCAGCTCTGTCAGGAGGAATGGGCCAAAAAAAACAAACTTATTGTGGGAAGCTTGTGGAAGGCTACCCGAAACGTTTTACCCAAGTTAAACAATTTAAAGGCATTGCTACCAAATACTAATTGATTGTATGTACACTTCTGACACACTGGGAATGTGATGAAAGAAATAAAAGCTGAAATAAATAATTCTCTCAACTATTATTCTGACATTTCATGTTCTTAAAATAAAGTGGTGATCCTAACTGAGCCAAGACAGGGACATTTTACTACGATTAAATGTCAGGAATTGTGAAAAACTGAGTTTAAATTTATTTGGCTAAGGTGTATGTAAACTTCTGACTTCAACCGTATTTGCATGTCTTAAACAGCAGTGGATTCATGTAGCATGGTACCAGTATCGGGACACCACGATACCAGATTTTCCTAGGCAAAAAAATAAAAAAGGAAGCAAATTCAATTCTATGGTCCTTTAAAACCTACTTTTGTAAAACATTGTGTGCTGTAGGTTGCAAAATGAATAAGTAACTCCTGATCACAACACAAGGCAGTTTTTTCCAACACCATTGCCTCTTCTCTCCCAAAACTCTTAATCCCACTCATGTTTCTTTTACGCCACCCCTTTCTACCCTGTGACCCTTCTGCCATTTCCCCCTCTGTTGACGCTCCCAGTGTTTCTCTGGGACATTCTGCTGACAGCTTATTCTCTCTCAGCCCCACACCAGATCAATGAGTGACCATGTGTATATACGTTGACATATGTGCATTGTGTCACGGTGTCACTTTACCTCAGATGTAAAAACAGGGTCAGGAAGTTGAAGTGGCTCAGGGCCTGCTGAAATAGTCCCGTCCATCCCCCATCTCAGCATCTGCAGTTCTACTAGTAGAAACTGCCTCACCTCCTCTTTCGGTGCTCCCCCCTGCCTCACCAAGAAGAGGAACTGCAAGGGGAGATGGTCAGTGGTTAGACTGGAGAGAGTGCAGCAGTACATCATGTGTTTGTATTAGAACAGGGACCGTCAATTAGATTTAACCACCAATGGTTGGGGGGCCAGAACATAAATACAAATCATTTGTAGACTGCAAATTGACCACAAGAAGCCCACACAGATATATTTGACTAAAATATAATAATTAAGACCTTGATTACATTTCTATACCATAATGTGCGTGGGAATATTGGGAACAGATCAATTGGAGCTGATTTCCTTGGTGTTTTTACAGTCTTTTATGTCAAACAATAAAGACTAAAAAAATCATTAAAAAAATTTCTCAGAAAACTTGAGGGGCCCAAAAAAACACTCACAGGCTGCCAGTTGGTGAACCCTGTTTTAGAGGCTAGTGTCCACTGTCCTGTACTTAATAATTCCTGGAAACGACATCTGTGTGCATTTAGAGCAGGGCGATATGTAAAAAAATCAAAATTGTGATAAATTGCCTGAATTCATGCGATAACGATGAATAGAACTATACATCTATAACAATATGCACTGCAGTTTTATTTTATTGTATTATCCTTTAAAGTACTACTACTAGTTTGATGGTTGTAGCCATCATTTGTCCCATTAACCCATATTAGCAAACTTATTTCATTTCAAACTTCACATTTCTATAGTATAGGCTACCTATCATAATGAACGATATCAGCCAAATGCCTGCGATAAGTGTAACATCCAGTAACATTTCCTCAGCGTTGTGCCAACATTTACTAGTGTGTTGTTCCATGTCATGTGTCGGGTGGTCTGGCCTTGGTGTCCATATGGGGAGGTTGAGTGAAGTACGTGCCTTGGAGGAGACATTGACAGTGATCGGTTTATTTGGATTGCTGGACATTCTATTAAGTTCTAGGAGCAGAAACTCAGCCAAAAACATATTTCATGGAAACACAGACCCCATGAAATGGTGTCACTTCCTGACATATTCTCAGTGGGTCCTTAGCTCTAAAAACAATCAGATTAGTTTTCCTGATCTATTAAATTCCATTTTCCAGTGTATGTTTTGGTTGGTCCCAAGAGTTACAAAAGGTTTTAAGCCTATTTTCAGGGAGGGGGCTCCAGACTGGCTATTATTAGTTGTGAACTCACTTCCTGGAACTACTGGCTATAGCGTATAGTACAGTATGTGGACTCCACTTGGTAGCATCACACAGTGGTATGAAACCTGGAGTCCATCTGTCTCTGCTATGATGTCTTCATCAGGAAGCTAGGCTCACTCTTTCCTGTGCTACACTCCAGGGTTCTAATCATTTACGTGCACCAGAACAAAAAAGTTCACATAGAGAGCCTGCTTCCCAGTTTTGGCCTGTTTGCTTCCATTTCGTGCCTAGTGAATAAGATCCTGGTATTTAGACAAGCTTTATTCAGAGTGATATATGCCAAGTTGTTATTGTCTGGAGCCCCTCATCCTTCTTTGCTTTAATATTGTGACAGTAAACAGATCTCTTCTAATCAAAGATTTTGATGAGGTAGCGCAATCTGAGGCCAGTCAACTTCTTTGGGATCGGTGTCCCTTCCACGGGACGGTTGAGCTAACATAGGCTAATGCGATTATCAAGGGGTTGTAAGTAACAAGAACATTTCCCAGGACATAGACAGGTCGGATATTGTCCGAAAGCTTACATTCTTGTTAATCTAACTGCACTGTCCAATTTACAGTAGCTGTTACAGTGAAATAATACCATGCTATTGTTTGAGGAGATGCACAATTTTGAACATGAAAAGTTATTTATAAACAAATTAGGCACATTTGGGCAGTCTTGAGTGAAAATTTTGACCGGCAATGCAATGGTTCATTGGATCAGTCTAAAACATTGCGCATACACTGCTGCCATCTAGTGGCCAAAATATAAATTGCACATGAGTGGAATAATACATTATGGCCTTTCTCTTGCATTTCAAAGATGATGGTACTATAAAACGCGTGTTTTCTTTCTTTGTATTATCTTTTACCAGATATATTGTGTTATATTCTCCTACATTCCTTTCACATTTCCACAAACTTCAAAGTGTTTCCTTTCAAATGGTACCATGAATCTGCATATCCTTGCTTCACGGCCTGAGCGACACACGCAATTAGATTTGGGTATGTCATTTTAGGCAAAAATGGGAAAAAAAGGTGCTTAATAACGTATGACTTGAGACCTGGCCAGCCATAGCAAACCCCTGACAACTATACTAGGGGTATTTAAAGTGTAGACTAGTTGATGGCTTTTCACAGCCCCCTTCAGCACAAAAGTGTCTTCTGTCCCTTATGTCCCTAATTTTGGTTTCCATAAAAAGGCCAGGTGTGTGAGTTTAACCTGTGTCTACACCCTCTTGTAGCCCACCTCCATGTCTCCTCCTCAGACACACACACTCAACCCTCCTGAGGGTCTGTTGCCTTGTCGTGCCAGATTAGTTACCTATGGCTTTCGGTAAAAACTAACCCCTAGCGCTTCCCAGCCACGGGCCCCTTAAATATCAACCGACTTGCAGTTCGAGTTGATTTAATCTCATTGGCTTGTGTTTGCGCTCACATGCATGTACACTCATGCACACACATACTGCCTAAACATATTCATCCTGAGAATTCTATTTTATTTAGAACTAGGTCGACTTGAGACGGAATGAAGCATTTCAAGGCTTTTTAGATTTTAACAAGATTAACTAGGATAGGTATCAAATAATCAGTCTTTGACTTTAGGCCTATTTTGTAAAACAGGACAGTGGAACAGAGGAATGTAGCCCAACTTGTATTATGGTCTGTGTATGTAGAAAGTATCTGACTAATCTCAAGTCACTGTGTGTGTGTGTATTTACGGTGTCCTGCTCCATTTATGCCGTGTCCCACCCAGTTGTTATTGACTTTTGGCTGTGTTGAGAGCAGAGGTCCCTGAACTCTGTGAGCCTGCTGTTTTGCATCTTTATCTGAGATCTAGCTCTCTCCTCAGGCCTCCAACAGGAACACTGAAACACCTGGTGTTAGTGGAGCAGAGGCGGGGTCACCCCCCCCCCCCCCCCCCCCCCCCCTCCCAGTAAACACAAGATCAGTAAACGTGTGTGTGTTGTGAGATTGACAGGGGCGGGGAGCAGAAGTTTAAATGGCTAATAGACTGAATGAAAACACAGTGTGTTTTGCCTTAGCGTTACTTCGGTGACATTGGAACCACCACTCTAAGTGGTACCACATGGTGGTGTGTGTGTTCATACGTGCGTTCATGTGTTTTCATCTATTGCCCAGGACCTGCACCCAGTATCAAATAGCATATGCTACAGGAAGTAGCATATATGGAGATAGAACGCTGTTTGGCTAAAGCTGTCCAAATAGGAACGCCAGCTCAATTTGTGATACTTGTCAATTCAATCCATTATATTCAGTATTTCATTAACAGAACACACAAGTCTGATGATGAATCCACACTGCTTTAGAAACTATTCAAGTGTTTTGAATAGAGAACATAATTGCCAACATCTTGTTAACGTGAATAGCCAAATAGTCTCAAAGACAAAAGAAAATCCAGTCTCCATTCGTTAGACATTGTGTGTATCTGCATGGCAGAAAATCAGCTCATTCAGAGTCTCTGTTTACAGTACCACCACACTGCCCCAATATCAAGCCTGTCATCTTCTCAACCATTGTAAAAACCCCATGGTTGGTTGAGAGTGGTTGGTTGATATCTCTCTCTCTCTCTCTCTCTCTCTCTCTCTCTCTGGAAATCATGCTTTGAAAAAACACCTCTTGAGGAAGAAAACAGGCTGGAAAATAAATTTCCTCTCTCACTTAATGCATGATGCACAGCTACAGTACTGTCTTTACTGTGTAGGGTAAACAGCTACAGTACTGTCTTTACTATGTGAGGTAATCAGCTACAATACTGTCTTTACTGTGTAGGGTAAACAGCTACAGTACTGTCTTTACTGTGTGAGATAAACAGCTACAGTACTGCCTTTACTGTGTAGGGTAAACAGCTACAGTACTGTCTTTGCTGTGTAGTAAACAGCTACAATACTCTCTTTACTGTGTAGTAAACAGCTACAGTACTGTCTTTGCTGTGTAGTAAACAGCTACAGTATTGTCTTTTACTGTGTGGTAAACAGCTACCGTACTGTCTTTACTGTGTGGGATAAACAGCTACAGTATTGTCTTAACTGTGTGGGATAAACAGCTACAGTACTGTCTTTACTGTGTGGTAAACAGCTACAGTACTGTCTTTACTGTGTAGGGTAAACAGCTACAGTACTGTCTTTACTATGTGAGGTAATCAGCTACAATACTGTCTTTACTGTGTAGGGTAAACAGCTACAGTACTGTCTTTACTGTGTGAGATAAACAGCTACAGTACTGCCTTTACTGTGTAGGGTAAACAGCTACAGTACTGTCTTTGCTGTGTAGTAAACAGCTACAATACTCTCTTTACTGTGCAGTAAACAGCTACAGTACTGTCTTTGCTGTGTCTACTAAACAGCTACAGTATTGTATTTTACTGTGTGGTAAACAGCTACAGTACTGTCTTTACTGTGTGGGATAAACAGCTACAGTATTGTCTTAACTGTGTGGGATAAACAGCTACAGTACTGTCTTTACTGTGTGGTAAACAGCTACAGTACTGTCTTTACTGTGTAGGGTAAACAGCTACAGTACTGTCTTTACTATGTGAGGTAATCAGCTACAATACTGTCTTTACTGTGTAGGGTAAACAGCTACAGTACTGTCTTTACTGTGTGAGATAAACAGCTACAGTACTGCCTTTACTGTGTAGGGTAAACAGCTACAGTACTGTCTTTGCTGTGTAGTAAACAGCTACAGTATTGTCTTTTACTGTGTGGTAAACAGCTACAGTACTGTCTTTACTGTGTGGGATAAACAGCTACAGTATTGTCTTAACTGTGTGGGATAAACAGCTACAGTACTGTCTTTACTGTGTGGTAAACAGCTACAGTACTGTCTTTACTGTGTGGGATAAACAGCTACAGTATTGTCTTTACTGTGTGGGATAAACAGCTACAGTACTGTCTTTAATGTGTGATAAACAGCTACAGTACTGTCTTTACTGTGTGGTAAACAGCTACAATACTGTCTTTACTGTGTGGTAAACAGCTACAGTATTGTCTTTACGGTGTAGTAAACAGCTACAGTACTGTCTTTGCTGTGTAGTAAACAGCAACAATACTGTCTTTACTGTGTAGTAAACAGCTACAATACTGTCTTTACTGTGTAGTAAACAGCTACAGTTCTGTCTTTGCTGTGTAGTAAACAGCTACAGTATTGTCTTTACTGTGTAGTAAACAGCTACAGTACTGTTTTTACTGTGTGGGATAAACAGCTACAGTATTGTCTTTACTGTGTAGTAAACAGCTACAGTACTGTCTTTGCTGTGTAGTAAACAGCTACAGTACTGTCTTTACTGTGTGGTAAACAGCTACAGTACTGTCTTTACTGTGTGCTAAACAGCTTCAGTATTGTCTTTACTGTGTGGTAAACAGCTTCAGTATTGTCTTTACTGTGTGGGATAAACAGCTACAGTACTGTCTTTACTGTGTGGTAAACAGCTTCAGTATTGTCTTTACTGTGTGGTAAACAGCTACAGTACTGTCTTTACTGTGTGGTAAACAGCTTCAGTATTGTCTTTACTGTGTGGGATAAACAGCTACAGTACTGTCTTTACTGTGTGGTAAACAGCTTCAGTATTGTCTTTACTGTGTGGTAAACAGCTACAGTACTGTCTTTACTGTGTGGTAAACAGCTACAGTACTGTCTTTGCTGTGTGGTAAACAGCTACAGTACTGTCTTTACTGTGTGGTAAACAGCTACAGTTTTGTCTTTGCTGTGTAGTAAACAGCTACAGTATTGTCTTTACTGTGTAGTAAACAGCTACAGTACTGTCTTTACTGTGTGGGATAAACAGCTACAGTATTGTCTTTACTGTGTAGTAAACAGCTACAGTACTGTCTTTGCTGTGTAGTAAACAGCTACAGTACTGTCTTTACTGTGTGGTAAACAGCTACAGTATTGTCTTTACTGTGTGGTAAACAGCTACAGTATTGTCTTTACTGTGTGGTAAACAGCTTCAGTATTGTCTTTACTGTGTGGTAAATAGCTTCAGTATTGTCTTTACTGTGTGGTAAACAGCTACAGTATTGTCTTTACTGTGTGGTAAACAGCTACAGTATTGTCTTTACTGTGTGGTAAACAGCTTCAGTATTGTCTTTACTGTATGGGTGGAGGAGGAGTCAGCAGTCTATGAGGTACAGGGACGAGGGGACGAGTTTTGATGGACGGGGGGGGCTGGAGCATAATTGTAATAATTTGTACACTGCAAATTGAACACAAGTAAGGCCAAAACGAGTTTGTTTTTGAAATTAAGAAACATTTCATACATTGATGACATGCTGACTACACCGGCCACACGCGTTTTGATTATGTACATCCCCAACAGACGTGTTCATGACACGCAGGTTGAAAAATCAAAACCAACTATATTAGTTTTGGGGCATGGTAAAAACACATGAAACATTTAGCTAGCTTGCTATTGCTAGCTAACTTTTCCTGGGAGATCAACATTGGCTTGTTATTTTAGCTGAAATGCATATGGTATTTTTTTTAGCTGGATCTTGTCATACAATATTGTGTATATCTGACACTAAAAAAGTATGCATCTAGTAATCTGTTCTGAGCCAATGCATTCTAACAGTCTAATAAATACATGTCTTATATGCTATTGCAAAAATAATAATTTGCTTGTGTTGATGAAGGTTTTAGGTAGGCCTACCATTTAGAAATCAATACTTTTATTTTCTTCGTATTCTCTGTCTCAACCTATAGCTGTTATTGAAACGTTCCCCCCCCGGAGCTCGACTACAGGATGCAGCTCCCTTGGTGATGGAGAATGTCCCTCTGTTCTGCAGATGTTTATGCTGTAAACCTTTTCACCGCAGGCCTATAGTGGATAAAGCGCCCACTGCGGGCTTAAAGCTACCAATTAGACCTGGCTTAGATTAAAGTAAATGAACTAGCAGCACTGTGTGTTTCTGTGTGTGCATCTATTTTGGCCATGGGTCTGTGTGTGTTAGACTTGATGCTCCTGTATGTCTCCTCTGTGCGTATCAGCTCGAGAACCCCATTCCAGACAGACCTGCGGCTTCCAGTTAAGGCCCAGTTTTTATCACGTGTAAATGACGCTAAACCGCTCCGCTGCGCTTGTCCCTGGTTACCCAAACACCCAGGTTCATACCAGCCCACCACACCGCTTCACAACACCTTTACAGGAATTGTTGTTGAATTACAGAATGGGAGACAAGCTATTTTGCTACCTCAACAGTTGGGGAGCTAAACAGCCCTGTGCTTTATTACAGCCCTGTGCTTTATTACCTTGGTGGTAAATGCTCACCAGTCTGGTAACACTGGTCTTTTCTGTTCATTCTCCATAAACACTATTACCACCTCCGTCATTATTAGATTGGGTGCCAGGGAAACAGAGAACTGTTTGGGAGGTTTCGGTGGTGCACCACTGGTGCAATTCTCTCTTTCCCAAACTGTCCTTGGTGGTTTCGATGTCCAGTCGTCTGCTGTAGTATCTGAAGAGGCCCCGGATGACTAGGTTGGGGGTAGGGCCAACATCTCGTTGGTCTAAAGTGGCTTCCTCTCCTTGCTTCCTCTCTGTGCTTCCTCTCCTTGCTTCCTTTCTTTGCTTCCTCTTCTTGCTCCCTCTCCTTCCGTCTTCTACTTCATCAGCGCTGTTCTGTAAACACATACAGTACCAGTCAAAAGTTTGAACACACCTACTCATTCAAGGGTTTTTATTTATTTTTGCTATTTTCTACACTGTAGAATAATAGTGAAGACATCACAACTATGAAATAACACATATGGAATCATGTAGTAACCACTAAAGCGTTAAACAAAATGTAAATATATTTTGAATTTGAGATTCTTCAAAGTAGCCACCATTTGCCTTGATAGCAGCTTTGCACACTCTTGGCATTCTCTCAACCAGCTTCATGAGGTAGTCACCTGGAATGCATTTCAATTAACAGGTGTGCCTTGTTAAACATTCATTTGTGGATTTTTTTTCCTTCTTAATGCATTTGAGCCAATCAGTTGATTTGTGACAATGTAGGGGTGGCATACAGATAGCCCTATTTGATAAACGACCAAGTCCATATTATGGCAAGAACAACTCAAATAAGCAAAGAGAAATGACAGTCCATCATTACTTTAAGACATGAAGGTCAGATAATCTGGAAAATGTCAAGAACTTTGAAAGTTTCTTCAAGTGCAGTCGCCAAAACCATCAAGCGCTATGATGAAACTGGCTCTCATGAGGACCGCCAAAGGAAAGGAAGACCCAGAGTTACCTCTGCTGCAGAGCATAAGTTCATTAGAGTTAACTGCACCTCAGTTTGCAGCCCAAATAAATGCTTCACAGAGTTCAAGCAACAGACACATCTCAACATCAACTGTTCAGAGGAGCCTGTGTGAAACAGGCCTTTATGGTTGAATTGCAGCAAAGAAACCACTACTAAAGGACACCAATAATAATAAGAGACTTGCTTGGCCCAATAAACATAAGCAATGGACATTAGACCGGTGGAAATCTATCCTTTGGTCTGATGAGTCCAAATTTGAGATTTTTGGTTCCAACCGCCGTGTCTTTGTGAGACTCACAGTAGGTGAACAGGTGATCTCTGCAAGGGTGGTTCCCACTGTAAAGCATGGAGGAGGAGGTGTGATGGTGTGGGGCTGCTTTGCTGGTGACACTGTTTGATTTATTTAGAATTCATATGACCTGGTCTCCACAATCACCCGACCGCAACCCAATTGAGATGGTTTGTGATGAGTTGGACCGCAGAGTGAAGGAAAAGCAACCAACAAGTGCTCAGGATATTTGGAACTCCTTTAAGACTGTTGGAAAAGCATTCCTCATGAAGCTGGTTGAGAGAATGCCAAGAGTGTGCAAAGCTGTCATCAAGGGAAAGGGTGGCTACTTTGAAGAATCTCAAATATAAAATATATTTTGATTTGTTTAACACTTTTTTGGTTACTTTTGGTTATTTCATAGTTTTGATGTCTTCACTATTATTATACAATGCAGAACATAGTGAAAATAAAGAAAACCCTTGAGTGAGTAGGTGTGTCCAAACTTCTGACTGGGACTGTATGTGATGGATATCTACTGAGCGGTTGCTTTCCCCTGTTTACGTGCTTTCATACCAGTTACAGATGAAGGGAAAGGACTCCAGACTGATACGATGCCGTCTGCCCTCTCTGTCAGCATCAACAGTGTCGTGTCTGGTTTCACCTTTCAGCCCGGCACCTGCTGCTTCCATTACATCATCAAACTCTTGATCAACAAAGTGATTCATTTCTTCAAGGAACATCACCTGGTCGACCATAGCGGAGAGGATGGCCAATGAGCACTCGGCACCTCCTCTGCAGTGATACTTTGTCTTTGGCTCCGTGTCCGGTGGTTGTTTCAGACCTCTATTGATGGAGATGTCCACAAAAGGCCAGGGTTGTTACCAACCAGCTGTGTTTCGTGCTCCCTGCTATGAGGAGGCACTATGTGTATCAGAGGGCTGAGTCCTTCTATTTCTGCCGATCCCCTGTGTGTGTCACACACACACGCACGCACACACCCTCGCAGGCACGCACGCACGCACGCAAGCACGCACGCACCCACGCACGCACGCAAGCACGCACGCACGCATGCACACACACACACACCTGCTGTTATCGCATCTGTGACTTGGTTGGCAACGTCAGGAGCCCCAGCACCCCTACCAGGCCTCCTGCTAATCCACTCAAACTGATTGTCACCCTGCCTCTCTCTCTCTCTAGATCCCTATCCAAAACAACACTCATCTCCATTCCCTGGACTCACCAGGCACACACACACACACACACACACCCACACACACTGGGGTGTTATGATCATCCCCTCATGCGACTAAGAATGCTGATGACCTTGAAGCAGTTTATTCCTAAACCCCCTAATGGTAAAACTTCACCCAGATCTGTTTTTAGGCCATCGATTAGGCCCTGTTGTTTTAGGCATTACCTTACATGAGGAATATTTGCTTAACTCTACAACAAGCTCATCAACTGTCATGTTGTCCCTGAGTAGGACTTCCTACCCTAGCCTGTTCACGTATAACAGGTAAGGCCAGTTCCCAGTAACACTGCTGCATCTGTGGAAAACAGGGTGCCACAGCCAGTATCTCTGGGTTATAAATATCCAACAGTGTTTGCCTGGTATACAATGGCTGATGACAGAGCTGCTTTTTCCATGGAAAGTAGCAGGTGGTCACTTCTCACTGGCTTGTAGCCACTGTTAGAGTTGGGTTTGAGAACAGTCCGTCAGGGTGTAGGTCCTAGCTGCAATATACCAAGAGCCTGTATTATTATGTGAATAATAAAATAACAATGTGAAGTAATACATAACTTGAACGTCTACATCAGTTTGAGAAAACCCACTCGCTCTGCTGCCTTACTCTTCCCAGTCCCTCACTAATTACATTGTTCTCAGTAGTCTAAAGGGGTTCCCTATAATGCATCTCCCACTGGGTACATCTCAGTAGTCTAAAGGGGTTCCCTATAATGCATCTCCCACTGGGTACATCTCAGTAGTCTAAAGGGGTTCCCTATAATGCATCTCCCACTGGATACATCTCAGTAGTCTAAAGGGTTCCCTATAATGCATCTCAGTAGTCTAAAGGGGTTCCCTATAATGCATCTCAGTAGTCTAAAGGGGTTCCCTATAATGCATCTCCCACTGGGTACATCTCAGTAATCTAAAGGGGTTCCCTATAATGCATCTCAGTAGTCTAAAGGGGTTCCCTATAATGCATCTCCCACTGGATACATCTCAGTAGTCTAAAGGGGTTCCCTATAATGCATCTCCCACTGGGTACATCTCAGTAGTCTAAAGGGGTTCCCTATAATGCATCTCAGTAGTCTAAAGGGGTTCCCTATAATGCATCTCCCACTGGATACATCTCAGTAGTCTAAAGGGGTTCCCTATAATGCATCTCCCACTGGGTACATCTCAGTAGTCTAAAGGGGTTCCCTATAATGCATCTCAGTAGTCTAAAGGGGTTCCCTATAATGCATCTCAGTAGTCTAAAGGGGTTCCCTATAATGCATCTCAGTAGTCTAAAGGGTTCCCTATAATGCATCTCCCACTGGGTACATCTCAGTAGTCTAAAGGGGTTCCCTATAATGCATCTCCCACTGGGTACATCTCAGTAGTCTAAAGGGGTTCCCTATAATGCATCTCAGTAGTCTAAAGGGGTTCCCTATAATGCATCTCCCACTGGGTGCATCTCAGTAGTCTAAAGGGGTTCCCTATAATGCATCTCCCACTTGGTACATCTCAGTAGTCTAAAGGGGTTCCCTATAATGCATCTCCCACTGGGTGCATCTCAGTAGTCTAAAGGGGTTCCCTATAATGCATCTCAGTAGTCTAAAGGGGTTCCCTATAATGCATCTCCCACTGGGTACATCTCAGTAGTCTAAAGGGGTTCCCTATAATGCATCTCAGTAGTCTAAAGGGGTTCCCTATAATGCATCTCAGTAATCTAAAGGGGTTCCTTATAATGCATCTCCCACTGGGTACATCTCAGTAGTCTAAAGGGGTTCCCTATAATGCATCTCCCACTGGGTACATCTCAGTAGTCTAAAGGGGTTCCCTATAATGCATCTCCCACTGGGTACATCTCAGTAGTCTAAAGGGGTTCCCTATAATGCATCTCCCACTGGGTACATCTCAGTAGTCTAAAGGGGTTCCCTATAATGCATCTCCCACTGGGTACATCTCAGTAGTCTAAAGGGGTTCCCTATAATGCATCTCCCACTGGATACATCTCAGTAGTCTAAAGGGGTTCCCTATAATGCATCTCCCACTGGGTACATCTCAGTAATCTAAAGGGGTTCCCTATAATGCATCTCCCACTGGATACATCTCATTAGTCTAAAGGGGTTCCCTATAATGCATCTCCCACTTGGTACATCTCAGTAGTCTAAAGGGGTTCCCTATAATGCATCTCAGTAGTCTAAAGGGGTTCCCTATAATGCATCTCCCACTGGATACATCTCAGTAGTCTAAAGGGGTTCCCTATAATGCATCTCCCACTGGATACATCTCAGTAGTCTAAAGGGGTTCCCTATAATGCATCTCCCACTGGGTACATCTCAGTAATCTAAAGGGGTTCCCTATAATGCATCTCCCACTGGATACATCTCATTAGTCTAAAGGGGTTCCCTATAATGCATCTCCCACTTGGTACATCTCAGTAGTCTAAAGGGGTTCCCTATAATGCATCTCAGTAGTCTAAAGGGGTTCCCTATAATGCATCTCCCACTGGATACATCTCAGTAGTCTAAAGGGGTTCCCTATAATGCATCTCCCACTGGATACATCTCAGTAGTCTAAAGGGGTTCCCTATAATGCATCTCCCACTGGGTACATCTCAGTAATCTAAAGGGGTTCCCTATAATGCATCTCCCACTGGATACATCTCATTAGTCTAAAGGGGTTCCCTATAATGCATCTCAGTAGTCTAAAGGGGTTCCCTATAATGCATCTCCCACTGGGTACATCTCAGTAGTCTAAAGGGGTTCCCTATAATGCATCTCAGTAGTCTAAAGGGGTTCCCTATAATGCATCTCCCACTGGATACATCTCAGTAGTCTAAAGGGGTTCCCTATAATGCATCTCCCACTGGATACATCTCATTAGTCTAAAGGGGTTCCCTATAATGCATCTCAATAGTCTAAAGGGGTTCCCTATAATGCATCTCAGTAGTCTAAAGGGGTTCCCTATAATGCATCTCCCACTGGGTACATCTCAGTAATCTAAAGGGGTTCCCTATAATGCATCTCAGTAGTCTAAAGGGGTTCCCTATAATGCATCTCCCACTGGGTACATCTCAGTAGTTTAAGGGGTTCCCTATAATGCATCTCCCACTGGGTACATCTCAGTAGTCTAAAGGGGTTCCCTATAATGCATCTCCCACTGGGTACATCTCAGTAGTCTAAAGGGGTTCCCTATAATGCATCTCAGTAGTCTAAAGGTGTTCCCTATAATGCATCTCCCACTGGGTACATCTCAGTAATCTAAAGGGGTTCCCTATAATGCATCTCAGTAGTCTAAAGGGGTTCCCTATAATGCATCTCCCACTGGGTGCATCTCAGTAGTCTAAAGGGGTTCCCTATAATGCATCTCCCACTTGGTACATCTCAGTAGTCTAAAGGGGTTCCCTATAATGCATCTCCCACTGGGTGCATCTCAGTAGTCTAAAGGGGTTCCCTATAATGCATCTCAGTAGTCTAAAGGGGTTCCCTATAATGCATCTCCCACTGGGTACATCTCAGTAATCTAAAGGGGTTCCCTATAATGCATCTCCCACTGGGTACATCTCAGTAGTCTAAAGGGGTTCCCTATAATGCATCTCAGTAGTCTAAAGGGGTTCCCTATAATGCATCTCAGTAGTCTAAAGGGGTTCCCTATAATGCATATCCCACTGGGTACATCTCAGTAATCTAAAGGGGTTCCCTAGAATGCATCTCCCACTGGGTACATCTCAGTAGTTTAAAGGGGTTCCCTATAATGCATCTCCCACTGGGTACATCTCAGTAGTCTAAAGGGGTTCCCTATAATGCATCTCCCACTGGGTACATCTCAGTAGTCTAAAGGGGTTCCCTATAATGCATCTCCCACTGGGTACATCTCAGTCTAAAGGGCTTCCCTGTACTGCATCTCCCACTGGGTACATCTCAGTAGTCTAAAGGGGTTCCCTATAATGCATCTCAGTAGTCTAAAGGGGTTCCCTATAATGCATCTCAGTAGTCTAAAGGGGTTCCCTATAATGCATCTCCCACTGGGTACATCTCAGTAATCTAAAGGGGTTCCCTATAATGCATCTCCCACTGGGTACATCTCAGTAGTTTAAAGGGGTTCCCTATAATGCATCTCCCACTGGGTACATCTCAGTAGTCTAAAGGGGTTCCCTATAATGCATCTCAGTAGTCTAAAGGGTTCCCTATAATGCATCTCAGTAGTCTAAAGGGGTTCCCTATAATGCATCTCCCACTGGGTACATCTCAGTAATCTAAAGGGGTTCCCTATAATGCATCTCCCACTGGGTACATCTCAGTAGTTTAAAGGGGTTCCCTATAATGCATCTCCCACTGGGTACATCTCAGTAGTCTAAAGGGGTTCCCTATAATGCATCTCCCACTGGGTACATCTCAGTAATCTAAAGGGGTTCCCTATAATGCATCTCCCACTGGGTACATCTCAGTAGTCTAAAGGGGTTCCCTATAATGCATATCCCACTGGGTACATCTCAGTAATCTAAAGGGGTTCCCTATAATGCATCTCCCACTGGGTACATCTCAGTAGTTTAAAGGGGTTCCCTATAATGCATCTCCCACTGGGTACATCTCAGTAGTCTAAAGGGGTTCCCTATAATGCATCTCCCACTGGGTACATCTCAGTAGTCTAAAGGGGTTCCCTATAATGCATCTCCCACTGGGTACATCTCAGTCTAAAGGGCTTCCCTGTACTGCATCTCCCACTGGATACATCTCAGTAGTCTAAAGGGGTTCCCTATAATGCATCTCCCACTGGGTACATCTCAGTAGTCTAAAGGGGTTCCCTATAATGCATCTCCCACTGGATACATCTCAGTAGTCTAAAGGGGTTCCCTATAATGCATCTCAGTAGTCTAAAGGGGTTCCCTATAATGCATCTCCCACTGGGTACATCTCAGTAGTCTAAAGTGAAGTGGTTCCCTTTCCTTTCCATCCTTTTGTTGTTTTCATTGACCTTAAAGATTTTGAGGTAAAATGAAATAGGCTGATAGTTTTCAGCCATATTGCTTCCACCTATCCTGTGTTTTCATATCAGAATAAAGAAGAGGAAGCAATTTTAGACCATTGAGATACACCCCTGTGTGTCCTGCCTCAAGTCCCCCAACTAACTGCAGGAGCACTTGTTCGAATAGGCCATTTTTTTATGATGGTTTAAACTGCACCCTGGATATTTTCCTTGGCGTCGTGAAGGTAGAGAACAATCGCCGCTGGCTGTGAAATGCAGCCCGGCATGCTCCAACTGACCACAGTCTGCACCAAAATGGCCGTCCTCACAGGGCTCAGGCAAGGCCTCATTAGTAATGTTTGGCTCCACACGCAAAGGGTGCTTATTGTGGATTAATGACATCTAGTTAAGTTTAGGAGTTGTTATAGTCCCTGTGGAAGGAGGCAAGCACAATCGATTCTTTTAGAAAAATCTCCTGTTTGTTTCCCGTGTTGGCAGTGATGTTGTTCAGCTGGCAAGGTGATGCCTTCATGGCCACTTGAGTAAAAAACAATGTGGTTATTAACAAATCATTTATGAGTTTGTGTTGAACCATTTTTGCTTATTTTTACCGTTTTCCAAATAGCATTTTAGAGTTTTTTAAATAGTATAGAAATGCAGTACATGAGCTTCACTAACATTCAGACCCTGGTCACGGCCCTGGTAACATCTACCTCACTAAAACTCAGACCCTGGTCAATGCCCTGATAACATCTACCTCACTAAAACTCAGACCCTGAGTTTTAGTGAGGTAGATGTTACCAGGGCTGTAACCAGGGTTTGAGTTTTAGTGAGGTAGATGTTACCAGGGCATTGACCAGGGTCTGAGTTTTAGTGAGGTAGATGTTACCAGGGCCGTAACATCTACCTCACTAAAACTCAAACCCTGGTTACAGCCCTGGTAACATCTACCTCACTAAAACTCAGACCCTGGTCAATGCCCTGGTAACATCTACCTCACTAAAACTCAGACCCTGGTTACGTCCCTGGTAACATCTACCTCACTAAAACTCAGACCCTGGTCAATGCCCTGGTAACATCTACCTCACTAAAACTCAGACCCTGGTTACGGCCCTGGTAACATCTACCTCACTAAAACTCAGACCCTGGTTACGTCCCTGGTAACATATACCTCACTAAAACTCAGACCCTGGTTACGGCCCTGGTGTGAGTTGAACCGTCTCAGAAATCTCTCTGCGTTACGTGCAGCAATCATTAAGTGTTATGGAACATTTTGAAATGAGTTTTTGTTGTTCAGAGCTCTATAGAGGTGCATCAACCATGATATACCTGTTGTCTGTTGCGTCCCTTCATGATGATGTCATCCATAGCTGCATGATCAGGAAGAAATCCATTTTCATTCACTCCCAAGTCAACAGTAATAGGGTAGTGAGTCAACACTCTATAGCTAATAGACTATATCTTAGCTATATCTTAGCTGACCATCAAAGTATCCGCATTCAAGAGAAGCCAGTTCAGAGGTCAAAAGATACAGGGGGGTGTGGTATCCTGACGGGACACATGCAAACGTCCTTTGATATAGACTAGTGCCTTAGCTTGTTAAAGAGGGGCGGTGCACTAATGTGATTTATATTGCATGTGCAAAGTGCCAATTGATTTGTTTGTGTGTGCGTGTGCGTGTGCGTGTGTGTGTGTGTGTGTGTGTGTGTGTGTGTGTGTGTGTGTGTGTGTGTGTGTGGAAAAAGTACCCAATTGTCATACTTGGTTTTGGTTTTAAATATATTTAACATGTGTGTTTAGTGAGTCCGCCAGATCAGAGACAGTAGGGATGACCAGCGATGTTCTCTTGATCAGTGCCTGAATTGGAGATAGTTTTCCTGTCCTGCTAAGCATTCAAAATGTTATGTGTACTTTGGATGTCAGAGAAAATGTATGGAGTGTATTATTTTCTTTAGGAATGTAGTGAAGTAAAAATTGTCTAAAATATAAAGTAGTAAAAGTAGTACTTTAAAGTATTTTTTACTTAAGTACTTTACACCACTGTGTGTGTACGTTTGTTTGTTTGTTTGTTTGTTTGTTTGTTTGTTTGTTTGTTTGTGTGTGTGTGTGTGTGCGTGCGTGCGTGCGTGCGTGTGTGTGTGTGCGTGCGTGTGCGTGTGTGTGTGTATGTGCGTGTGTGCGTGTGTGCGTGTGTGCGTGTGTGCGTGTGTGTGTGTGTGTGTGTGCGTGTGTGCGTGTGTGCGTGTGTGGCTTTATTAGGCCACTACTTCTCTGTATTTCCGGCTTAATGTAAAAGCACCCAGGACCCAGACACAATCAACACCAGTATACTGGGGGCTTTTGACAAGTGAAGAAAACACTCTATTGTGGTCATGGGGCTTATTGGGGCTTATGTACATTACTCCTTCCTGTTTTTATGCCATTGTTAATCTCAGATATGTGATCTGAAACCATAACACACAGTACATAATGCTCTCTCTCTCTTTTTGTCTGTGTGTGTGTGACTAGTGTACTCTCTAGGCGTGCGGATGTGCACAATGTCCTCTACCATTATCTTTGACACGCACACACACGCACACACACACACACACACACACACACACACACACACACACACACACACACACACACACACACACACACACACACACACACACACACACACACACACTTTGCCTCAAGTGCAGCAGAGGTCAGGAGAGTCAGGAGATCAGACAGGGAACAAATAAAAAGGAGGACGGAGATGGACGACCATTGATGCTTATCTCTCTTTTTTTCTCTCTCTCTTGCACTCTCTCTCCCCTCTCTCTTGCTCTCTCTCTCTCTTTCTCTCTCTACCCTCTCTCTCATCCTCTCTTGCTCTCTCTCTCTCTTTCTCTCTCTCCCCTCTTTCTCTCCCCTCTCTCTTGCTCTCTCTCTCTCTCTTTTTCTCTCTCCCCTCTTTCTCTCCCCTCTCTTGCTCTCTCTCGTGCTCTCCTGCTCCCTCTCTCTCTCTTTCTCTCTCCCTTCTTTCTCTCCCCTCTCTTGCTCTCTCTCATGCTCTCCTGCTCCCTCTCTCTCTCTCTTTCTCTCTCTCCCCTCTTTCTCTCCCCTCTCTTGCTCTCTCTCATGCTCTCCTGCTCCCTCTCTCTCTCTCTTTCTCTCTCTCCCCTCTTTCTCTCCCCTCTCTCTTGCTCTCTCTCTCTCTCTTTTTCTCTCTCCCCTCTTTCTCTCTTGCTCTCTCTCGTGCTCTCCTGCTCCCTCTCTCTCTCTCTTTCTCTCTCGCCCCTCTTTCTCTCCCCTCTCTCTTGCTCTCTCTCTCTCCCTCTCTCTCTCTCTCCCCTCTTTCTCTCCCCTCTCTTGCTCTCTCTCATGCTCTCCTGCTCCCCCTCTCTCTCTCTTTCTCTCTCTCCCCTCTTTCTCTCCCCTCTCTTGCTCTCTCTCATGCTCTCCTGCTCCCTCTCTCTCGCGCTCTTGCTCCGTCTCACTGTACCCAGACTTTCTAAATAGCAGTCTTCCCTGTCAGATTAATAGTATGGGTGACTGTAGCAATGCTGCCCTGCATAAGCAGCCCATTTACTGAGTACCCGCTCTCTGATGTGCAGGGGGAGACACGTCACAAATACCAACCCCCTTAAGTGATTGTTTCTGCTCCTGAGATGTTTTGAAAGACCTGTCTGTGGCATTCAATGCGCACAGAGATGTGAAAGCATCCCCTCTTCCATCTGCAAGCCCTTTTTAATCCATCATCGCTGGGTTGTTTCCCTGCCGTCTCAGGGGAAGGAGCAGTTTCCTCTTTTGGACAGCAGTGATGCAATCACAACAAAGTTAGCCTCTTCCTCATTTCAGAGAATGTGGTGGATCTTTTGTAATGATTCAGCAATGAGTAATCCTCATGTGTAAACACAGAAAAATAGGGAGTGGGTAGAATTTGGTTGCAGATAAAGGGAAAATGGATCAATATTTTAGTTCTAAATGGATGTACAAATGTTTTTACATTGATACTTGTAGAATGTTATGAAAGGAAATTGGCCTTTAGTGGTGTAACCAAATAGAGAAAGTAAGTAGTCAACATTTGGTGTTGGATTTGGCTGACTGGCAAAACCAGCAACACAATACCATGACTGTATTCAAGCAGTGGCTGAATGTTAAACTAGCATAAGGCTAAAATCATCTGACTGCCAATGTAATCTAGTAGCCTCCCACAATATGTGGACAGTACACACAGGTGAAGTCATGCAACCTTCCAAAGAAAAGCAGTTTGCTGGGACACTATATGCCTAGTGATAGTTGTAAATTAGATTGTACTTTGGGTACTTTCCATAGAAGTACTATTCTAACTCCGGTAGCCTACATCTTGCAATTATACAGTATCTATTGCGAGCGTTTAAATGATTAACCTTTATTGGCTATTTGTGTTTATATGCCTTAGTTTCCACATCAAGCTGGACCTATATTCTCTATGATTAGAGAGTGATGCAGTGTTTCTTCATGTGGTCACGGCTGTTAGGGAAACTGAGCCAAACCTAGTTTGCCCTCATCTGCATCACAGAGATCAAGGGTCATCTCACAGGGCACTGTGACTCGGCCGCCCGTCGGGCTGTGAATGAGGCCCTCTGTTCCCCCTGCATGCTTGCCTCCCTTTCACTAAGCAGCTGGAGCGGGATCAGCTGACGCACTGGTCAAAAACCACCGTCATGTAGGACAGCCAGTCTGTCTGTCTGTCTGTCTGTCTGTCTGTCTGTCTGTCTGTGTCTGTCTGTCTGTGTCTGTCTGTCTGTCATTTCTGGAGGTGTAGGTAGGAAGACAGAAGTGAGAGGAGGAATTGCCTTGTGCTCTAAAATAGGGTAGGAGAGGAAATGAGAGGGGGGTCGCAAGTGAGAGAAAAGGGAAGGAGAAAGCAAGGGAAGAGCTAAAGTAACCTTGTCTTCTCAGAGGGATGGAGAGAGAGAGTGAGAAAGGAACGCTAGATAGCACAGGAAGAAAATATTTGCATGGTATTTTGAGATGACCTGGTCTGGTATGGTCTGAGACTTGTGTGTTTGCTACCAGAGGTATTTATGGTTTCCACGGGGCGAAGGTCAGATCATGAGGGCGGCAGAACTGGTTTGGACAATATCCCGCTGAGCAGACCTGGTAACTGACCCATCCACATACAGGTAACTGACCCATCCACATACAGGTAACTGACCCATCCACATACAGGTAACTGACCCATCCACATACAGGTAACTGACCCATCCACATACAGGTAACTGACCCATCCACCTACAGGTAACTGACCCATCCACATACAGGTAACTGACCCATCCACATACAGGTAACTGACCCACCCACATACAGGTAACTGACCCATCCACATACAGGTAACTGACCCATCCACATACAGGTAACTGACCCACCCACATACAGGTAACTGACCCATCCACATACAGGTAACTGACCCATCCACATACAGGTAACTGACCCATCCACATACAGGTAACTGACCCATCCACATACAGGTAACTGACCCACCCACATACAGGTAACTGACCCATCCACATACAGGTAACTGACCCATCCACATACAGGTAACTGACCCATCCACATACAGGTAACTGACCCATCCACATACAGGTAACTGACCCATCCACATACAGGTAACTGACCAACCCATAAACAGGTAACTGACCCATCCACATACAGGTAACTGACCCATCCACATACAGGTAACTGACCCACCCACATACAGGTAACTGACCCATCCATATACAGGTAACTGACCCATCCATATACAGGTAACTGACCCATCCACATACAGGTAACTGACCCATCCACATACAGGTAACTGACCCATCCACATACAGGTAACTGACACATCCACATACAGGTAACTGACCCATCCACATACAGGTAACTGACCCATCCACATACAGGTAACTGACCCATCCACATACAGGTAACTGACCCATCCACATACAGGTAACTGACACATCCACATACAGGTAACTGACCCATCCACATACAGGTAACTGACCCATCCACATACAGGTAACTGACCCATCCACATGCAGGTAACTGACCCATCCACATAACGGTAACTGACCCACCCACATACAGGTAACTGACCCATCCACATACAGGTAACTGACCCATCCACATACAGGTAACTGACCCATCCACATACAGGTAACTGACCCATCCACATACAGGTAACTGACCCATCCACATACAGGTAACTGACCCATCCACATACAGGTAACTGACACATCCACATACAGGTAACTGACCCACCCACATACAGGTAACTGACCCATCCACATACAGGTAACTGACCCATCCACATACAGGTAACTAACCCATCCACATACAGGTAACTGACCCATCCACATACAGGTAACTGACCCATCCACATACAGGTAACTGACCCATCCACATACAGGTAACTGACCCATCCACATACAGGTAACTGACCCATCCACATACAGGTAACTGACCCATCCACATACAGGTAACTGACCCATCCACATACAGGTAACTGACCCATCCACATACAGGTAACTGACCCACCCACATACAGGTAACTGACCCAACCACATACAGGTAACTGACCCATCCACATACAGGTAACTGACCCAACACATACAGATAACTGACCCACCCACATACAGGTAACTGACCCACCCACATACAGGTAACTGACCCAACCACATACAGGTAACTGACCCACCCACATACAGGTAACTGACCCATCCACATACAGGTAACTGACCCACCCACATACAGGTAACTGACCCACCCACATACAGGTAACTGACCCATCCACATACAGGTAACTGACACATCCACATACAGGTAACTGACCCATCCACATACAGGTAACTGACACATCCACATACAGGTAACTGACCCATCCACATACAGGTAACTGACACATCCACATACAGGTAACTGACCCAACCACATACAGGTAACTGACCCAACCACATACAGGTAACTGACCCACCCACATACAGGTAACTGACCCAACCACATACAGGTAACTGACCCATCCACATACAGGTAACTGACCCAACACATACAGATAACTGACCCACCCACATACAGGTAACTGACCCACCCACATACAGGTAACTGACCCAACCACATACAGGTAACTGACCCACCCACATACAGGTAACTGACCCATCCACATACAGGTAACTGACCCACCCACATACAGGTAACTGACCCACCCACATACAGGTAACTGACCCATCCACATACAGGTAACTGACACATCCACATACAGGTAACTGACCCATCCACATACAGGTAACTGACACATCCACATACAGGTAACTGACCCATCCACATACAGGTAACTGACACATCCACATACAGGTAACTGACCCAACCACATACAGGTAACTGACCCAACCACATACAGGTAACTGACCCACCCACATACAGGTAACTGACCCATCCACATACAGGTAACTGACCCACCCACATACAGGTAACTGACCCAACCACATACAGGTAACTGACCCATCCACATACAGGTAACTGACACATCCACATACAGGTAACTGACCCATCCACATACATGTAACTGACCCATCCACATACAGGTAACTGACCCATCCACATACAGGTAACTGACCCATCCACATACAGGTAACTGACCCATCCACATACAGGTAACTGACCCATCCACATACAGGTAACTGACCCATCCACATACAGGTAACTGACCCATCCACATACAGGTAACTGACCCATCCACATACAGGTAACTGACCCACCCACATACAGGTAACTGACCCAACCACATACAGGTAACTGACCCATCCACATACAGGTAACTGACCCAACACATACAGGTAACTGACCCACCCACATACAGGTAACTGACCCACCCACATACAGGTAACTGACCCAACCACATACAGGTAACTGACCCACCCACATACAGGTAACTGACCCATCCACATACAGGTAACTGACCCACCCACATACAGGTAACTGACCCACCCACATACAGGTAACTGACCCATCCACATACAGGTAACTGACACATCCACATACAGGTAACTGACCCATCCACATACAGGTAACTGACACATCCACATACAGGTAACTGACCCATCCACATACAGGTAACTGACCCATCCACATACAGGTAACTGACCCATCCACATACAGGTAACTGACCCATCCACATACAGGTAACTGACTCACCCACATACAGGTAACTGACCCACCCACATACAGGTAACTGACCCATCCACATACAGGTAACTGACCCACCCACATACGGTAACTGACCCATCCACATACAGGTAACTGACCCACCCACATACAGGTAACTGACCCATCCACATACAGGTAACTGACCCATCCACATACAGGTAACTGACCCACCCACATATACACATAAAGTGTCTTATCAGGGCTTTGGGCCTCATATCTCTACATTATTACGTCTGGTCCCAGATCTGTAACAGCACAAACAGGACTTGGACAAGGCTTTGTATATTTGCATGGGCAGAACAGTGTTTGTTAACAGCAGAGCAAAAGAGGAAGTTAGAGCGTTACTCATGCCAGTTCATCTCCAGTGTTTACGTATCACATGCCTCTCTTGGGTTGGTTAATCAGAGGTCGTGTTGTATTTGCTCTGTTCGGAATACAAGCAGGGGCAAGACTGATTCGCTATTCGTTTGGTTTGGATAGGGAGATCATCGTTGTCAAATGGTTCTCTCAGAGGAGACTGTTTCTGCCAATCAACAGGGCGCAACACACACACAGGAAGGAGCGAACATATTCTCTTTCACACACACACACACACACACACACACACACACACACACACACACACACACACACACACACACACACACACACACACACACACACACACACACACACACACACACACACACACACACACACACACACACACACACACACACACACACCTCATTATTGGCTTTGAGTGGTTTTACTTTAGGGACCAACAGATAACACTAAGGGCATGTTTTGGTACCATGAATGGTTTTAAGGATAAGCAGTTGAATGCTGTCCATCCCAGGGGAGCGTCAGCCTCAGTCATGCGCCGGCCCGGTTTGTTGTTTTTAAAACATCTCTGAGGTCATCTGAGACATCTGGGTTGTTTTTCCAACAAACTGCTTAGTCCTGGGGCTGTTTTTCCCATGGTTCCCTTTCCAGGACATGCAAACACAACAGATAGTGTCTCCCATTGAGGCAGTCTCACTGGACCTGCATGGGAGACAAGGCGGCCATTTTTTTGTCAGTGGAACAGGGTTCATGCAAAGGTAGGCTTTTTCTTAGCCCACTGTTTTTTGTGTTTCCTGAATAGCGGAGGTGTATAAAGATGGCTGCCCCATGCACTTACCACAAAGTTAGAGGTATTGTACGTTGCTCTCCGTTATCTTTGTAAAACCATTAGCACACTATACACGATCCCAATTTTAGCTTCAAGACGCCAGATATTTGATAAACTGATTGTGCTGATTCAGTGGCACATTGAACCATATTGCACACCGTGGTCATATCTGAATTTGTCATCTTTATGCACGTTCTCCATTGATGTCCCCCATTGATGTCCCCCTTTGAATGTAAGCAGTTTTGATTGTGTTCTATTTTGGTAAAATGCTCGGTTCTGTTTTGCTCTGAGACTTAATTTAAAGTTCTCTAAAGGAACTGAGCGAGTCCTGTGTCGAGTAGTTCTTGATACCGCATTTCTTTTTGAATCTGTTCCCCAATACAAGTGTTTTGTATTTGGTCTCGTGATGATGTGCAGGCACCCACCCGTGTCTTTCTCACGTGCCCACTCTCGCCCCTCTCTGGGCCAGCCCGCCCAGCTCTTCTCTGGTTCAGCCCGGCCTGTTGACTACAGTAGCTGGTACCATCATAGCAGGCCCATTGAACTCGTGGAAGCTCAGCAGACAGTTTGGTGGGGGCCAAGGGCGGCGCCGGGCCACAGGCCTGCTATTGTGAAGACAGATGTGAGGGGTGAAGAGCTGGAGGGGTTAGTAGTAGTGGTAGTACTAGTGGTGGCTGAAGGGGGTGGTTTGGTGGTTGTTATGGAGTCACATAGAAATGCCATTGTTGATGATGTCTGCAACATGGGTCAATCGAGTCCTCCGGCCGCCCCTGCATGTTGGACTTTGTGACTCCGTCTTTTGTGAGGGGCCCTTCAGAGTCGTGACTTGGTGGTTGGGATGTCCTTGTTGATCTGCTGAAGGTTTGAATGATGTCACACTGCTGCCCCAGTGGCACAAGCACCCCCCCGTTAACGTCTCGCGCCAGACAGAGGAGAAAGGCATTCATTGTCTCGCTATGCTAAAATGTTATTGACAACTGCCGATGCCATCCACTGCTGCCATACAGAGAGCATCTGGGTGGCAGGTGGCCTAGCGGTTAGAGCATTGGGCCAGTAACAGAAAGGTTGCCAGTTTGAATCCAAGAGTTGACAAGGTGAAAAATCTGTCGGTCTGCCCTTGAGCAAGGCAGGTAACCCCCATCAACAACAGCTCCCTGGGTGCCCAAAATGTCGTAGCCCACCGCACCTCTCCGAGGGTTAAAAGCGGAAATCATGTTTTAGTTGGACCATGTGTGCTGTTGATAATGTGAAGGAGGATGTACGGATGTTTCCACACATAGTTTTGAGCTGTAGTTTGAATCAGAGTTCAACTATTATTTTAGTTGCACATTGCCAAATGTCAAACGAACAAAAATTCCTAAACCAAACATTTATATTTTTTACATTTGAGTAATTTAGCAGATGCTTTTATCCAGAGCAACTTACAGTTAGTGCCTTCATCTTAAGATAGCTAGGTGGGACAGCCACATATCTCAGTCATAGTAAGTAAATTTTTCCTAACAGCAAGGTCATTTGTTTATTTGACAAAAATGTAAAGTTAAATCCATTTATGATTATCATGAAGCATCACTTGTGTGACCCAATCTTCCAACAATGACTCTTTAAACTGCCATGTGAATAGTCTGTAGTCAATAGCATGTATCCCCGGTACAGCCCCTGTCTCCCTTAATCTGCATGGATGTGCTCGTGGATGCCTTGCTACACACAGAAGGTTTCAGAGCTCTCAAGTCAAACAACCGATAATAATGCTGTGTTTCTTTCCCTGTGTTTTGTCCAGACTGCGTACTCACATGCAGTGAACCCCACCAGGTAATAATTGAATCAGACCGAGACTACCATTTTAATTGGCGGACCATGGTGCGTTGTTTAGTACGCTCTGAGTGCGGATAGTATTCACACCAGTCCAAACAAACCCAACTAAGGGGGTAAAAGCGTCAGAGTTCGGGGAAAAAACGCACCAAACCAATATGTGTTTTTTCCTTTTATTATCACTGGGGTCACACACAAACACACACACACACACACACACACACACACACACACACACACACACACACACACACACAAACACACACACACACACACACACACACACACACACACACACACACACACACACACACACACACAAACAAACAACCAAAATGTTTTACTATCCTAGTGGGGACCTAAAATTTATTTAATTCCAAATCCTCTTTTCTCTAACCCTAAATCTAACCTTGATCTTAACCCTAACTCCTAACCCTAAAACTAACCTCCTAACCCTAATTCTAATCCTAAAACTAGCACCTAAACCTAAAATAGCCTTTGTCCTTGTGGGGGCCTGGGAAATGTCCCCATGAGGGAGAATTTTTCTTGTTTTACTGTCATTGTGGGAACTTTTGGGGATTTCCGTTACCCAGGGGTTTGTTAATACAAGCCCCTCCACACACACACAGTTTTGCCATTTCCAAAAGGATGAATTTGGGTGTTTTTGGATGAGGAAGTGATTTGCTTTTTGGGCTAAGTTTCTCTAAAACGTGAAATCACAAAGGTATATGGATCCTCCTATAACATGCCTTTTACATCAAAAATAGAGATTTGGTTGTCAAAAAACAACAACTTCCCCTTTAAGCCCACAAATCTCACACTGTAATCTCTGTGCATATTTTCCCCGTTGCTCTTCCCTGGCTTTACCCTTTTAGTCAAAATGCCTTCGGTTTCTCCCTACAGATTAACTCCCCCACACATCCCCCAGAAACTGCCAGCGCTCTCTGGCTGTCGTTGGACCCCCCTCTCTCTCTCTCTCCATTTTGGCAGGCCAGGGTCTATTATGAGTCAGTGTAGCCATCATATCATAAAATCTCTAATCTAATCCCTCTCTCTCTTTTG
This sequence comes from Oncorhynchus clarkii lewisi, assembly GCF_045791955.1. Taxonomy (NCBI): domain Eukaryota; kingdom Metazoa; phylum Chordata; class Actinopteri; order Salmoniformes; family Salmonidae; genus Oncorhynchus; species Oncorhynchus clarkii. Next base: position 7,515,489 of record NC_092167.1, read on the forward strand.
CACTTTCTCTCAAGGCCCTTGCCAGTCCATTAAGTATTTATTAAGGTATTTTATTCCGCCAATACAACTGTCTGTGTGTCTGTGCGCTTGTGTTTGTGTGTTTCTGGAATGCCCTCCCGGACCACCTGAAGGCACCACAGACGCTGGGTTCCTTTAAAATGGGCCTAAAGACTTTTCTCTTTAGGAAGGTGTTCTGTTGACAGCTGTGCTCCTTGGTGTCCTTGTCCCTTGTAGTGTCAGCTCTCTTCTTTGTTTCAGTTGCCTGTCTAGGTGTCTATTTTTTTTCAATTTGGTTTTTCAATTTGATTTTATGCGCTTTGAGATTAGATTATTCTGTATATTGAAAGCATTTTACACATTTTATAAATGAATATTATTATGATTGTGTGGGTGTTAGGGTAGCTTTGTGTGTGAGTATGCAAGCGAGAAATAATGACTCCATGTGAGAGTGAGGGAGAGAGAGTGAGAGAAAGGGAGGGAGGGAATGAGAGCGTGTTTTCATATGTGCCAACGGCAATGTTTTATTCTCTAGCACTGTGTGTTTCAAAAACATACATACACAAACCCGTACACACTCCTCACTACACACTGTCACACTGACACATAATACACACAGAGCTCACATGCACTAGGTATGTGACAAATATAAAACATTTCTTAATGTTAAACTGCCATTGTTTTTCTCGTTTAAAGTTGAAGGAAAAAACATCATAAAATGACATGAATTCAACATTCTGTTATGTCACCTCTGAGGGGCGATGCAGTTCAATGTCTCACAGTCCTGGATACCTACCAGCTAGACAGCACCCAATTTACTGCTGTCCCCCCCCACCCACTCAGCAACCATGGTATTAATGCCGTTTTAGTTTCTCTGTGCCTCTCCTCCATGTTCTCAGTTGTCAGTACATGGAACTTCATGTCCCATCAATGTGATGGCTCGTTGCAGTGATGTACGACAGCGTGTTCATAGACGTCCAACAATCTGTTGTTAACGCCACGTATGGGGTTTGAGAGCTCGCGCTTTGTATTTGCAGAGCAATCATTGTACAATTTCTCCATCGACAGAGCATCATCTTGTAGTCTGGTTCTAGATATGCCATTCAGGGTATTGAAGCCGACATCCTCTACCATTGACCATGGCTGCATATCAACTGCAATCATTTTCTCACTCCGTCCCTTTTCAACAGGTTGGGTCTCACGGTGCTGCTTTTTCAGCACCTGTACTGCCACTGTAGCTCAGTTCCACCTTGCAAAGTCAGCATTTCATCACCATACAGGACTTCACTGTTGTCACTTCCCTGTCTCACTCTCTTTTTTTCCAACTGTAATTAATGACAATGGCAAATAATTAGAAAGATTCATATATCCTACTTACAGCATTGTTGCGTTAGGTATTTGTTAAATGTTTATTTTAGCCTTGATGATGCTGTTAGTGGTAGTTTTGTGGTCACTGCACTGTAATTTAAAGCATTTGGTTAGGGATCCCAAATTGGTTTAAACGACACAACCCTAACATGCACGCTATCAAAGATGGTTTAGCATGAAGATGTAGAAACTGCATCTCCAATAGAAATCCCTGATAACGCTTGTAGGTGATGTCATGGCGACGGCGGCTAGCTAAGCACATTCACAGCAACATGCCATCGGGTCTAACAGTCGTCACGCGCTGAACTGCACATGTGCAGGCAGGGGTGTTGCCAGAATTTTGGGGCCCCATGAACAAAACAACTACCGGGCCCCTAACATAGAAATCAGAATGCTGCAGGTTAAAATAACGTACTGAACAATATGTGTTATTAAATGTACTAACTAGAAGCTTCTGCTGCTCTATACTACAATTGTGCAGATTCTAGTTTCCACCTTCATCCTTTGCCTATATAAACAGTATTGCAAACATTTTTGCTTCCTAATGTTAACAAAAGCTGTCTATGTCATGAGATTTGTATGATGCTTTATTAATAAAGAACTACACAATTGGTGACTTATTTTTCAATATATGGTATTGCAGTCAGTTTTAATGAAGAAATTACCAATGATACATGTTTCAGATCAAATCATGTATTACTAATTCTTATAAACAAGGCTAACCCTCTTCTGCCCTATGCATTATAACTAAATATATGCCTAAATAACATACCCCAAATGTTAAATGTTCCTGAACTATGTGGACTGCAGGCATACATATGGTACCTACAGAGAACAAGCCTCTGTGAAATTGCAACTGCAGTGTCAAGACATTATGTGGGCATTCCCGAGTTACATTTTCTAGCTAACTGGTTTTCAATTGAAAGGAATGCAAAGCTGTTCAACCTGTCTTGGCACATTGTAGATCTCAGGGCTGAGGTAATGAGTCAGTTGTGCTCCTTGTTTTTTGTCCCTGACTTTCTGTAAGTGCTGATGTGATAGTGGGTCATAATTTAACAACAGTTCCAGTAAGCCTAGGTAATGTCCATTATGCACATCATCAAGATTGAGGGATTTCCCCCAGAAAGGCAGATTCCTAGATGCTAAGTACAGTGTCACATCCAAAATCCTTTCTACAAGTGCTCTGTTTTTATACATTTCTGACTGGATTTGTTTCTGCAGTTGACTGTCTATACCCATTCTCATCAATGGGCTGTGGTGGAGCAGGTTGAGAGCTTTAAGTTCCTTGGTGTCCACATCACCAACAAACTAACATGGTCCAAGCACACAGAGACAGTCGTGAAGAGGGCACAACAAAACCTATTCCCCCTCAGGAGACTATTTGGCATGGGTCCTCAGATCCTCAAAAGGTTCTACAGCTACACCCTCGGTTGCATCACTGCCTGCTATGGGAACTGCTCGGCCACCGACCGTAAGGCACTACAGAGGGTAGTGCGTACGGCCCAGTATATCACTGGGGCCAAGCTTCCTGCCATCCAGGACCTCTATACCAGGCGGTGTCAGAGGAAGGACCGAAAATTGTCAAAGACTCCAGCCACCCTAGTCATAGACTGTTCTCTCTGCTACCACACAGCAAGCGGTACCGGAGCGCCAAATCTAGGTCCAAGAGGCTTCTATAAACAACTTCTACCCCCAGGCCATACGACTCCTGAACATCTAGTCAAATGGCCTCCCAGACTATTTGCATTGCCCCCCCTCATTTACACCTCTGCTACGCTCTGTTGTTATCATCTATGCATAGTCACTTTAATAACTCTACATACTGTACATGTACATATTACCTCAACTAACCCCCCCCTGATTCTTATTAATTTATTATTCATTTTTTGAACTGCATTGTTGGTTCGGGGCTCGTAAGTAACCATTTCACTGTAAGGTCTACACCTGTTGTAGTCGGCGCATGTGACTAATACCATTTGATTTGATTTGTAGCTGTTACGGAAGGCTGCTGATTTTTCCATTTCCAGTTATAGTTGTTGTGAGACACACCATCCTCAGGCTCTGGTAGTTTGTCATACATTCTCCTCCATTTCACTGAAGATATCTAATAGCCCTCCTTACTATTCAGAGAACTGGGTGATGGTTTGCTCATGAGAAAAAAGAACACACGGAATGCAATTAATGCCTTTACACTCTCTGCACCTTTTCTCTTCCATTTTCTGACTTACTGTACTGTAAATAGTTGGGGAATGGCTTGCCTTCTGAGTCTGGGGGCATGATTTTATACAGTTCTGTCTCCTCACCACACCTGTTGGCTAGTCTGCGAACAATAGCTTCTCTTTCATGGTCTTGTACTTTCTCAGGCCACAGTGCTGGATCATCTAAAAGCTCATCTTCCTCACTTCGAATCTATCCATACTCTTCCTTTCCCTTATTACTTGCTTGTTCAATCTCTTGGGTCACTCCTTCACTGGCACTGCTACTCCTCAACTACTCTTCCTCCTCCCTGCTCTCCTCTGCATCAGTCTGTCTATCAGCTTTCTGCTGACATTCTGCCTACCTGGGGCTCTCTAGATACTAGGAAGTGCGTAAACAAAGGGAATTTTAGGGTTAATGTTCGCTCCTACAAATGTTACAATAACAAATTGGATGCAGTCTATCACAGTGCCATCCGTCTTGTCACCAAAGCCCCATATACTACCCACCACTGTGACCTGTACACTCTCGTTGGCTAGTCCTCGCTTCATACTCGTCGCCAAACCCACTGGCTCCAGGTCATCTACAAGTCTCTGCTAGGTAAAGCCCCGCCTTATCTCAGCTCACTGGTCACCATAGCAGCACCCACCCGTAGCACGCGCTCCAGCAGGTATATCTCACTGGTCACCCCCAAAGCCAATTCTTCCTTTGGTCGCCTCTCCTTCCAGTTCTCTGCTGCCAATGACTGGAACGAACTGCAAAAATCACTGAAGCTGGAGACTCTTATCTTCCTCACTAGCTTTAAGCACCAGCTGTCAGAGCAGCTCACAGATCACTGCACCTGTACATAGCTCATCTGTGAATAGCCCATCCAATCTACCTCATCCCCATACTGTATTTATTTATTTATCTTGCTCCTTTGCACCCCAGTATCTCTATTTGCACATTTATCTTCTGCACATCTACCATTCCAGCGTTTAATTGCTATATTGTAATTACTTCGCCACCATGGCCTATTTATTGCCTTACCTCTCTTATCCTACCTCATTTGCACATGCTGTATATAGATTTTTCTACTGTATTATTGATTGTATGTTTGTTTATTCTGTGTTGTTATATGTGTCAAACTTCTTTGCTTTACCTTGGCCAGGTCACAGTTGCAAATGAGAACTTGTTCTCCACTAGCCTACCTGGTTAAATAAAGGTGAAATAAATAAAAATAAAAAAAAAACATACTAAACATCTACTACTGAAAGAAAACACGTTTTAATAGTATACACATCAAATAGAATACCTATTTAAGTGTTTCTAAGTCATCATGAGCCTAACTTTACAATTTTAAAATGGTCTAGTTATGCTGCAGCTGCTACAAAACAACTGCCTCACCTCCAAGGTCCACTGTTTCAACTTCATTTAGTAGACACATGTTGGGATCTTTGTCTACAGCAGTAGTAGTAGCATCTGGAGTATGGATAGGTAGGCTACATGTTAGGTTTTAATTTTAATCTAGCTAGCGAACAAATATCACACAAATATTGGGGAATACGGTTATCATGATATCTAGATAATAGCTAATTAGCTAGTCATAGCTGGTAGGGGTAGCTCATCCTCATCATGTTAATAATTACTGCTCTGACCGAGACAAGTGAGTCCACGGTAGGCAGCTAGCTACCTGTAGCTAGCAAGCTATCAAGCTAGCTATATTGGCTAGCCTGGCTACTCAGTTCGGCAGGCAGTCTGCACTGACTTAGCACTCAAATCCTTCTCCTTGTTTTTTTTTTCTGGGAAAAAACGTAGTGAGTCATTTTTTTCCTGAAATTTGCTGTATCTGTCTCTGTTTCCTTTCTTTCCTTTTCTGGAAACCCGATTTCGTTTTTGAGGGGGGCATAGTGGTCACTGTCAGATCAGTGATAGGGCCCCATGATTCATTCATGTTTCCCCCTCCTTAACGACGCATGTGTGTGCAGACTGTCAAATCAAAGGTGCTTCTTCGATATAACGTTTTTTGTTGTTGACAAAAATGAAAATGTGTTACTTTGTCACTTTCACGAGGTTGGAGTAATAACATGTTCAGCTACTTAAAACATTGTCTCCAATCTAGTTTGTGCCTTTAGAGTTTGAGAAAATGATCAACTAAGAAAGAATATTTCACTTCGATCTCCAAACGCTGGTCTGGTCTGCCTAGTCTGTGTCACAAGCATTCCCGCACGTCGAGGCGATGTTGGGTCTTTGGGTTATGCTGTTCTCCCACACGGGTCCTTGGTGGTGTTGATAGCTGCCCCTCCTGCTGCCTGCTCTAAAGTGTCTGTAGGATTGATCTCTTATGTATATGTCTGGAGGTCAAACGAAGGGAAGGGGACTGGCTGCAGCCACAAAGAGCGTTACACAATCCCTTTCACCTTTCCACTGTGAGAGATGAAGAGGAAAATCACACAGAGGAGATCTTCACAGGTTATATATTATATATTTTGCAAAACTCTCAACTTGTTGCTATCTATCCTCCCGCTCTCCTCATTTTAATGCGTTTCAAATGCATGTGCACAGCACAGCTGTATCCCCACCCACTCTGACCCCTGTACCTCTTCTCATAGTGGTCTTCAGTAAAGGGGGGGGGGGTGTCAATCACACCGTTAAGCTCCCCTGAGGACCCAGAGGGCTTATGATGATTCCAACAGAAATCACATTAAGAGTTCTCATCCTATCGATCCTGACGATGACATCACCCACTCTCAGCTCTCCATTTCCCGTGAAGGGGAGCGAAGAAGAGAGGGAGGGAGAGAAATCTTTAACCAAGAGAGATTCTCTTTCAGTCTGGGAGAGTTGCGCCATCGATTTGGATTTCGCACTCGGCCCGCCTTTGCCCCTGCAAGAGGCTCGGTGTCCTTCCTGAAGGGAAGTTTCCACATTAGGCTCTCCGGAGGCAGACCCAATCTATGAGGGAATTGCATTAGGCGGAGTACATCTGGTCAGGGCCCTAACACTGAAGATGAGCTAATGAATGGCTGGGAAGAAACATGCACCGTGTTTACTTTAAAATGTAAAGAATGTCCCCGACGTTGGGGTGTCAATGCCAATCTGGATTTTAAGGGATTTGATCGTCTCACTTTTTAATGGGTCCTCGAGATGAGTCCAAATGTGTGTGTATCCCTTGCCTCTGTGTGATTATAGATAGTATTTGTTTTGTTGTGTTTATGTTGTTTTTGGTGTGTGTGGGTGTGTGTGGATAGGTAGGTGGGTGTTTGTGTGGGTGTGTGTGTGGGTGTGTGTGTGGGAGGGTGTGTGTGTGTGTGTGTGTGTGTTGGGGGGGGGGGTGTATGTGAGTGAAGGATGAGTCATTTTGAATACGAACACAGTGTTCTATCCTGTCCAACCCTCAATCTATCCTCTCCAGCTCTCATGGGACCCTGGGGAGTGTGTACTGCACACGTGTGTCTGTCTGTCTGTTTGTTTGAGCACGGAGTGTGTGCATTTGAATGGGATGGAATGGTGTGTATAGGGAAGTTTTGGGTTGGATGGAATGGCGTGTATAGGGCGGTTTTGGATCGGCTGGAATGGCATGTATAGGGTGTATAGGGCGGTTTTGGATTGGATGGAATGGTGTGTATAGGGTGTATAGGGCGGTTTTGGATTGGATGGAATGGTGTGTGTATAGGGCGGTTTTGGGTTGGATGGAATGGTGTGTATAGGGCGGTTTTGGATTGGCTGGAATAGGGTGTATAGGGCGGTTTTGGATTGGATGGAATGGTGTGTGTATAGGGCGGTTTTGGGTTGGATGGAATGGTGTGTATAGGGCGGTTTTGGATTGGCTGGAATGGTGTGTATAGGGTGGTTTTGGATTGGCTGGAATGGTGTGTATAGGGCGGTTTTGGATTGGATGGAATGGTGTGTATAGGGAGGTTTTGGATTGGCTCGAATGGTGTGTATAGGGCGGTTTTGGATTGGATGGAATGGTGTGTATAGGGAGGTTTTGGATTGGCTCGAATGGGGTGTATAGGGCGGTTTTGGATTGGCTGGAATGGTGTGTATAGGGCGGTTTTGGATTGGCTGGAATGGTGTGTATAGGGTGGTTTTGGGTGGGATGGAATGGTGTGTGTATAGGGCGGTTTTGGGTTGGATGGAATGGTGTGTATAGGGAGGTTTTGGATTAGATGGAATGGCGTGTATAGGGTGGTTTTGGATTGGATGGAATGGCGTGTATAGGGTGGTTTTGGGTGGGATGGAATGGTGTGTATAGGGTGGTTTTGGGTTGGATGGAATGGTGTGTATATGGTGGTTTTGGATTGGATGGAATGGTGTGTATAGGGCGGTTTTGGGTTGGATGGCTGCTGACATTATCTGTGTGCTTCTAGTTTCAAATGTTCAAGTTTTATTTATCACATGCACAAGTCGAGTAAAATGCTTAACTTGTGAGCCCTTGCCAACAATGCAGTACATTGGTGCATGCAGGGTTGTGTATACCTGTGCAGTTAGGCTATATTTCTCAAAGGGTACATCATAGTTGAATGCGTTACTGTGCCTAGTGTGGCGGAGGTGAGTCGGACTCATGCTGACGTGTTCAGCTAGTCTTCCCCCAGTCACACCAGGCTATGTCTATAATTGACATGCCCCGTTTTGTCATTTCTTAAAGGGAAAACCAAAGCGAGACAAGCGAGCCAGTTGCCGCAGCCTCTGATGTTTGTCCCTCAGGTCAATATATGTTTCGTTTTCTTACCACCGTGTCTTTCTGGCGCATTAATCTCCCGTCCCTTGAAATATGACATTTAATTACACCAGTATTAGAAAAATGCATGTTTTGACAGTATGGTCCAGGAAAGAGAGATTGAACATCCCGTCCAATAGGTTCACTGCCACCGCAGATGAATTACTTTTGTATATAGAGGGTCCATTACGGTGGGAATGCAAACAAATCAGAGGGAAAGATTGATTATCTGTGCCTGAATTGCCGTCATCTGAAATGTTAGAGCCTTTAATAGAAGCGATTTCTACCAAAGATGAAGGGTTTTGAAAAAAGGGCCTAAAGGAATCCCTCAGAATCCTCCATTTACGTTCATATTGAGCCCCTTTATTAAAAATGTGTTAAAAGAGCACAACTGGTTGGAAAACGACTTATATCTTCTCGGCTTTCATTTTTCCTCTGAGCTCCCACACTAAATTAGAATTCCCATTAAAAGTAGGTCATCCTCTCTCATACACGCTTCCCCCTCTAATCCCTATTCAAAACGCCTCTCGGAAAAGGCAGAACGACGCCTCAATTCCCTTCTATGCAGACATTGTTATCTATGTGGCTTGCTTGGGAGCTCTGCAAAGCTATGGCTACCGAGAATGCTGAATATACAGAGTTATACAGAGTTTCAACCCCACCTCACCTGGCAAGCCTCACACAGAGGGTGACCTGGCAACTGACCTAACATCTGGCAGTGATCACCTCATAATGATAACCTTTTTTACAATACTATTTAGTGGGTCAAGATGTTGCAGATGGAAATTAAATGCTCAGAATCAGATTGTCATATAGCAGGGTTTCCCAAACCCGGTCCCGGGGCCTTCCATGGGAGCACGTTTTAGCTTTTGTCCTCATCATCAAGTCTTTACACCTAACAATGCTATCCTCCCCCTGGTAACATTCTATCATCTCACCCCCCCACTTACCTGATGACCTCATTCCAAAACTCTCAGCTCCCGGTGGTGACCTGTGGCTCACCTGACTCACAGAACACTCACCTTGCCTCACTGGTCCTTGTCATTACCTGGCAACCCACTGCACTTGACAATAGTATATTCATTATTTATCAATGTTTGACATTTTTTGAATGACCTCTAGCTGGCACTTCAATGGTATTGCCGCACAATTACTTATTATGTCTCTGTCCTCTGATGGTAAATGACTCGGTAAAGCAGGGGGGTGATTTCAAACTCTTGAGGGGTAGTCCTTTACTGTACATAGACAAGAGAGTGGGCTTAATTGCGTCGCCGGAGAAAAACAGATAATCCCCTTTTAATTACTGAGAACAAAAGGTAAACTGCAGCGTATGTCAAGGCAACAACGTCCCCCCTTGATGGGTTGTCACCATGGCAATAGATCCGTCAGGTCCAGTCCTGGCACGACTCTGTGTGTGTGTGTGTGTGTGTGTGTGTGTGTGTGTGTGTGTGTGTGTGTGTGTGTGTGTGTGTGTGTTTGCCGTACATAGCTCTGCTCCATGCCTGTCTCAGGAATACTTAGCTGGCCCAAGGACGCCATTACATGGAGCTTCCATAGAGAAGGCCGCATTAAGACGGCAGCATTGCAATGCTGTGTCTTTTATCTTCAGCAAACAGATGGCTTGTTGTTTCTTCAGGTCCTACAGGCTGTGTGGGTTGATGTCTTGCCGGCTGTCATGGTGAATGGGATGATGTCATGGAAGTCTGTCGGGATGTGTGTGTGTGGTGTAGATGTGTAGGCCTACATGGTGTGAGACAGATTTCAATACAGTAGATAGGCTTGTTGAATGTATACAACCGAGGGATTTTGTTTGTGTTGTGGCATCTTTGTGATGTTTTTGGTGTTTTCGTCCTCCCATATGGTCTCTTAATAACCACAGTAGCACTTTAAAGCTGCAATATGTAAAGTTTTGGGCGACCTAACCAAATTCGCATAGAAGTTTTAGTTATAGATCAGTCATTCGCATTAAAACCAGGTCTAAGAAGCTGTAAATCTGTTCTATGTGCGCTATTTCTTTGCTTCCCATTCTTAAGTTTAGTTTTTGCCTCTTTTACGGTTTTGTACACCAGCTTCCAACAGCTGAAAATACAATGTTTTTGGTTGTGGAAAATATATTTCACAGTGTTTTAGATGGTACAATGATTATGTACACTATACTTGCTTGTTTTGTTGTGTAAACTGAAATTAGGCAAATTATTCTAATTTTAGCAACCAGGAAATGGCGGAACGATTTCTGCATGGTGCACCTTTAACAGTGGTAGTCTCCCTTATGGCTCATCACATTAGAATGGAAGATTTAACACATTTGTCCAACATCAGGATTTATTAGATGCCTCCTTTGGTAATTCATGGTTTATAATTGACTATAAAGCTCCATGGAAGACCTGGCAACAATCCAGATAAGTCCTGCCTAGGTGCGAACCCACAGACCTTTTGTCAAAAAGCCACAACCTTTTGTCAAAAAGCCACACTGATTTAAAACACAATCGAAAGCCTCATCTTGTAACGCTCCATCTAATCTGTGACTTCAGGCTACTATGTCTCTCAAAGCCAAGTCGCATAGTCAAACCTAAGTTTGCAACATTATACAATTCACTGCTCAACTCAGTTTATGTATTATTGAGTTTCAATCGTATTAGTGTGTGTGTGTGTGTGTGTGTGTGTGTGTGTGTGTGTGTGTGTGTGTGTGTGTGTGGGTCGGGGGAGTGGGAGGTGGGGGTGGGTGGTGGAGAGGAATTATTAGCCTAGTTGTTAAATAACATATTGTGTAATGCCGCTGAAGTTCGGAATCATTGTTAGGAAATCCTTGATTTCTACAGCATATTTTTTTCTTCAGTAAACTAGCACGGAAAAGGAAACAAACCTTTCATCGATAGACTGAGGCTAGGTTCTGTTTTAAAAAAATATTTAAATATTTGAACACAATTGATTTCACACAAAGGGCTTCCCTTGAATAATGGAACAAGAATGCTAATGCCTGAACCAATTAGAATCATTTTATTACAGCCAGACTACCCTGCCCCTCCCTACACACACACACACACACACACACACACACACACACACACACACACACACACACACACACACACACACACACACACACACACACACACACACACACACACACATACACATACATCCTCAATGACAAAAACCAAAGCAGAATCCAACAATAAACACTTTTTTAAATCTTCAAAGTCCAGCACTGTTACATTTAAAGAGAACATTTTCACAGTCCACTAACCAAAGGCTTCTGTTTTGCCTACGCTAATCATGTGGTGTCATGCCAGCCTCAGAAGTGACCTCATAAAATACAGAAAACGTAAGTCTGGCCAGACAAGACAGACAAGGGGCCTTGTTCTGCTGTGTGCTGGGTACACTGGGAGATTTGGCCTAGAGCTGTGTGTGTGTGTCTGTCTAGCCCTCATGGGGGTGTGGCTTGCATCTGGCCCTCGTGGTTTGTGTGCGTGCAGCCATGCACATATGCTTGAAGTTAGAGATGAAGAGTCCTGCAAAGCTAGCATTTGAAGGAGCACTTTTAAACCATCACACTATCAGTCTTAGCGTTGTCTAAGCCACACATCACAGCATCACTGAATGGTACACAGGAAAAGGGTGTTCGCGCGCGTGCGTGTGTGTGGACCAGTAGTCTCCACAAGAATAGTAAACAAACAAAAATTTGACCAACTGTGGACAGTTGACCTATGAGGTCAATGCTAGTTCTAGTGGTTTAGGGTTAAGGTTAGAATTAGTGTTAGAATTATGTTAAGGGTTAGGAGCTGGGGTTAGTTTTAGGATTAGGAGCTGGGGTTAGTTTTAGGGTTAGGAGCTGGGCTAAGTTTTAGGGTTAGGAGCTGGGGTTAGTTTTAGGGTTAGGAGCTGGGGTTAGGTTTAGGGTTAGAAGCTAGGGTTAGGTTTAGGATTATGGTTAAGGTTAGGTTTTTGGGTTCGGGTTAAGGTTAGAGTTAGGGTAAGGGGTTAGGGAAAATAGGATTTTGAATGGGACTGAATTTTGTGTCCCCACAAGGTTAGTTATACAAGACTGTGTGTGTGGGGCCTCCCGGGTGGCGCAGTGGTTAAGGGCGCTGTACTGCAGCGCCAGCTGTGCCATCAGAGTCCCTGGGTTCGCGCCCAGGCTCTGTCGTAACCGGCCGCGACCGGGAGGTCCGTGGGGCGACGCACAATTGGCCTGGCGTCGTCCGGGTTAGGGAGGGCTTGGTCGGTAGGGATGTCTCATCGCGCACCAGCGTCTCCTGTGGCGGGCCGGGCGCAGTGCGCGCTAACCAAGGTGGCCAGGTGCACGGTGTTTCCTCCGACACATTGGTGCGGGTGGCTTCCGGGTTGGATGCGCGCTGTGTTAAGAAGCAGTGCGGCTTGGTTGGTTGTGTATCGGAGGACGCATGACTTTCAACCTTCGTCTCTCCCGAGCCCGTACGGGAGTTGTAGCAATGAGACAAGATAGTAGCTACTACAACAATTGGATACCATGAAATTGGGGAGAAAAAGGGGTAAAAATTCAAAAAAAAATAAAAATAAAAAGACTGTGTGTGACATTTCCTCAGGCCCTTACCTCACAGGGGTGGGCAACTCCAGCCCTTCAGGGCCGGATTGGTGTCACACTTTTTCTCCATCCCAGCAAACACAGCTGATTAATCGAATTGCATTCTAAACCTAAGATCATGATTATGTGATTATTGGAGTCAGGTGTGTTAGCTGGGGCAAAACTGTGACACCAATCAGGCCCTCCAGGACTGGAGTTGCCCACCCCTACAGACTTTGTGCTTGGTCGTCAATGAGAAGCTTTGCATATCTGTGTCTGTCTGGCACAACTTATTTTTGTGGGCAATATTTGTCTAGATTGTTTGTGTGAGTGTGTGTGTGTCTGTCTGTCTAGGTTGTGTTTCTGTCTACGTTGTATGTGTGTGTGTGTGTCTCTAGGACTAGGTTGTGCGTCAGTCTAGTGTGTGTGTGTGTGTTTGGCTTCCCATGGTTTCCCCTGATCAAGGCTGCCCTGATTCTCCTGACAGCCCCTGCAGGTAAATCTCCCCAACAGCCTGCTCAGAGTCTGCCACACACACACACACACCTAGACACACAGACACACACTCACACTCACACTCACACTAACACCCTCTCACACAGGCCAGACCAAAACACTGGGGGGAGACCTAGCCTTGACACCACACATCCAGAGGCCAGACAGACCAAGCCAGACACACACCACACTACTCACTATCTAGAACTGGCCCAAAGCAGAGTCAAACAAGCTCTCAAACACATCTAAACTCAACAAAAAAAGAAACATCCCTTTTTCAGGACCCTGTCTTTCAAAGATAATTAGTAAAAATACAAATAACTTCACAGATCTTCATTGTAAAGGGTTTAAACACTGTTTCCCATGCTTGTTCAATGAACCATAAACAATTAATGAACATGCACCTGTGGAACGGTCATTAAGACACTAACTAGCTTACAGACGGTAGGCAATTAAGGTCACAGTTATGAAAACTTAGGACACTAAAGAGGCCTTTCTAATGACTCTGAAAAACACCAAAAGAAAGATGTCCAGGGTCCCTGCTCATCTGCGTGAACGTGCCTTAGGCATGCTGCAAGGAGGCATGAGGACTGCTGAGGTGGCCAGGGCAATAAATTGCAATGTCCGTTCTGTGAGACGCCTAAGACAGCGCTACAGGAAGACAGCATGGACAGCTGATCGTCCTCGCAGTGGCAGACCACGTGTAACAACACCTAAACAGGATCGGTAAATCCGAACATCACAGGTGCAGGACAGGTACAGGATGGCAACAACAACTGTCCGAGTTACACCAGGAACACACAATCCCTCCAACAGTGCTCAGACTGTGCGCAATAGGCTGAGAAAGGCTGAACTGAGGGCTTGTAGGCCTGTTGTAAGGCAGGTCCTCACCAGACACTCACCGGTAACTACGTCGCCTATGGGCACAAACCCACCATCGCTGGACCAGACATTCTGTTATATTTATACACCAGTTATTGTTATTCCACAACTACTGTACCTTTACATTAGAGTTATTTAGCAGACACTCTTATCCAGAGAGACATACAGGAGCAATTTCAAACAGCGACCTTTTGGTTACTGGCCCAACGCTCTTAACCGCTAGGCAACCTGCCACCCCTCACCGCTCTCCAATCTGGTAACCACAGTAGTAACCACTGACTGGGGAGTTGGCATCTTGACCACACAAGTCACCAGCCTCAACAGTGGACAGAACAGGATTTGTTATCTATGGTTGTTTAGCAACAAAACCAACACAGTTGAATACATTCAGTTGTACAACTGACTAGGTATTCCCCTTTCCCTTTCCTTTCTCGGTTCCTCTCTCCTTAAGTCCCACTCCCTCTTCCTTTCTTTCTTGGTTCCTCTCTCCTTAAGTCCCACTCCCTCTTCCTTTCTTTCTCGGTTCCTCTCTCCTTAAGTCCCACTCCCTCTTCCTTTCTTTCTCGGTTCCTCTCTCCTTAAGTCCCACTCCCTCTTCCTTTCTTTCTTGGTTCCTCTCTCCTTAAGACCTACTCCCTCTTCCTCTCTTTCTTGGTTCCTCTCTCCTTGAGTCCCACTACCTCTTCCCGTCATTCTTGGTTCCTCTCTCCTTGAGTCCTACTCCCTCTTCACCTCTTTCTTGCTTCCTCTCTCCTTGAGTCCCACTCCCTCTTCACCTTATTCTTGCTTCCTCTCTCCTTGAGTCCTACTCCCTCTTCACCTCTTTCTTGCTTCCTCTCTACTTGAGTCCCACTCCCTCTTCACCTTATTCTTGCTTCCCCTCTCCTTGAGTCCTACTCCCTCTTCCTCTCTTTCTTGCTTCCTCTCTCCTTGAGTCCCACTCCTTCTTCACCTTATTCTTGCTTCCTCTCTCCTTGAGTCCTACTCCTTCTTCACCTTATTCTTGCTTCTTCTCTCCTTGAGTCCCACTCCCTCTTCACCTTATTCTTGCTTCCTCTCTCCTTGAGTCCTACTCCCTCTTCACCTTATTCTTGCTTCCTCTCTCCTTGAGTCCTACTCCCTCTTCACCTTATTCTTGCTTCCTCTCTCCTTGAGTCCTACTCCCTCTTCACCTTATTCTTGCTTCCTCTCTCCTTGAGTCCTACTCCCTCTTCCCCTCTTTCTTGCTTCCTCTCTCCTTGAGTCCTACTCCCTCTTCACCTTATTCTTGGTTCCTCTCTTCTTGAGTCCCACTCCATTTTGTCTCTTTTCGTCCATTCCTTTATAATTTCAGCCCCTGAAAGGCTTTCCATGGCACAGCTAAGACCACAGAGGTCACACCTCGTCCTTCTGACCACTCTGTTCTAGTCCCCCTCTCCATTTTCACACGAACAGTCTAAACAAAGGGTGACCGTATCGAAGAAGCCAATGTCCTTTGACCCTATAACAGAACTGCTTTGGCCTCCCGTGGGATAAGAGAGAGAGAGGGAGAGACTGGAGAGAGAAACAATGGTACAGACAGGGACTAGCCAGGGAGCAGGCTTAACAGTAAATAATAAGGCTTTAGGGATCTCACCTGCACTACAATTGGAGGGTGCAGGGGGTTACAGTAGGCTCTAGGGCTAGTCATTGATTATTGGTTGATTTGATTCATTAAAATAAATGAATACATTTGATGTTGTTTTGTATATAAATGACAATTTGGGAGATTGAATCCAGGCTGGTGGTAGATTTGAGGTATCACTGTACTTGACGTGAAGTTGTATCTCGAAACCTAGAAACAAAACAATAGCTGAAAGTGCAGGATAGTCATCTCAAAGTGGGTTTGCTTTTCTCAGAGGGCAAAACACAGCTCGCCAAGACTTGATCAACAGCCCCGGCGTTCCAACTAAAATAGCCAATTAACTTCCTCCGTCACCTTCTGGATAGAGAGAAGGTGTACAATTTGTGGACGGGAATCTAATTTAAGCGGAACACACCCCGCGGCAAAAAATCCAATCTGGTAAATATGATGACTTGCACTTGCTGCTCAGCATTGGGTCTGGCCAGCTGAGCAGCACCCTGAGCTCAGCTCCAGGAGGATGGGGGAGGGAGGGTATGTGGAGGTATTCTAGCCAGGATTGAGACTTGGTCTCTGGATATGTTTGGGACATCCTCTGGGGTGAGGGGAGAGGCACTTAGGGGTGGGTGGACCTTCAAGGTCATGCAGTAATGCTCTAATTAAATTAAATCTCCATCCAAATGTGTTTGTGTGCATGCACATCTCAATATGTGTGTGTGTGTGTCTGTGTGTGTGCCTGTGTGTATGTGTGAGTAGATGTGTGTGAACGAAATGGGCTTTAGGTGCTGTCCTGTGTCATTACCCATTTACTCTCTCTCTCTCTCTCTCTCTCTCTCTCTCTCTCTCTCTCTCTCTCTCTCTCTCTCTCTCTCTCTCTCTCTCCTCCCTTTCTCTCCATCTCCTCCCTTTCTCTCTCTCCTCCCTTTCTCTCTCTCTCTCTCTCCTCTTCTCTCTCTCTCTTTCTCTCTCTCTCTCTCTCTCTCTCTCTCTCTCTCTCTCTCTCTCTCTCACAGTCTCCTTCTGGGACTTACTGCACTGGGCTTTCAATCCACTGATGACTCTGACCCCAACAACATTCTCAGCTCTCACCTCTGCAGCGACCCACCACAATCCTGTAGCCAATGACACCTGGTCTCCTCAGAATTACACAATCTTCACACCCATCTTGTTTTCAGAGATGGTTATTAATGGTGCTGTCTTGTGGGAACATTTGGCCGGAGGTGCTCGCAATGTGGCCACGTCACTGTTATATATCCTCTCTAATGTATTCTTCAGGGGAGGGGAGGTTGAGGAGACGTCCCACCAGCATCCATCCACACAGAGCTGTGACATTCACTCTCTCCTCCTCCGCTATCTCTCTCTCTCTCTCTCTCTCTCTCTCTCTCTCTCTCTCTCTCTCTCTCTCTCTCTCTTCTTCTTTATGGAAGCTGTGGAGGGTGTTATGTTTAGGTCTGTCTCTCTCTCTCTCTCTCTCTCTCTCTCTCTCTCTCTCTCTCTCTTCTTCTTTATGGAAGCTGTGGAGGGTGTTAGGTTTAGGTCTGTCTTTCTCTCTCTCTCTCTCTCTCTCTCACACACTCTCTCTCTCTATTTCCCTTTCACACTCAATCCCTCCACCTTTGACTGCCATTTCACTTGTTCTCCCTCTCTCACTTTCTCAACCTTCACTCTCTCCCCCTCTTTCTCCCTCCCTCTGTATGTGTGTTTGTCCTCCCTCTCTTTCTCTCTCATTCATACAGTATATTGGCAGTGTGCACACACAGGTCATTTCCTGAGTGCTGCAACCGCCGTAGCTCGTTTAATTAACAGAGCGAGGAGGCTTGTCATCGTCAGAGCTCTTCCACGGAGCAGTCCTCTATGACTTCATGTCATATCCTATAGAAGACGGGTCCGCCTCGCCTTTGTTGTTTTTCCTGGGAGGATTGACTTCTAGATTATAGGCATATCCTTCAGCCTTACTGTATGTCCTGTCTTCCACTGTGTTGACTTTACATGCATACCCCACCCAGTAGTGTGGGTTGAGGAGTCTGATCTGTGTGAAGGTACTCACTCCTCTCTCGCTTCTATTGTCGTTAAACAATGTGGCCCTGAAACTTGTTTGTTTATCATTTAGAGGACTGAAGGGCAGTGGTGGAAAAAGTAACCAATTGTCATACTTGAGTAAAAGTAAAGATACCTTAATAGAAAATGACTAAAATACTACAGGAGTAAAAGCATTTGGTTTTAAATATACTTAAATATCAGAAGTAAATGTAATTGCTCAAATATACTTAAGTATCAAAAGTAAAAGTATAAATCATTCACATTCCTTATATTAATTCCTTATATTAAGCAACCCAGACGGGACCATTTTACTGTCATTTTTTAAACATTTACTGATACCCAGGGACACACTCCAAAGCATGTGTGTTTAGTGAGTCCGCCAGCTCAGAGGCAGTAGGGATGACCAAGGATGTTCTCTTGATAAGTGTGTGTACTTAACCATTTTGTCATGCTAAAGCATTCAAAATGTAAAATGTACTTTTGGGTTTCAGGGAAAACGTATGGAGTAGAAGTACATTATTTTCTTTAGGAATCTATTCAAGTAAAATTAAAAGTTGCACAAAATACAAATAGTATAGCAAGTACAGGAAGAAGAGGAGGAACAGGCGCTCTGATTGGAGTTCATTGAGTGTGTTTCGTCTTCGCTACGAAGGTGTATGTGGTAATGTGTCATGCAACCACTAGGGAAAAACTGCAGAGTGCACTTTTAAATCAGTGTGATATTATTCTTGTCCTGCTGGATTTTGGTAAGTCTGCAGAGACCACCCAGCAGCCTTCAACTCGTTACTTTGGTCTTGTGGAGATAATAATAGAGCTCACAAGAGACCAAGGTACAGAGTCAAGATCAACTTCCAATACCATCACAGCAGACTGGATATGTTCCACAAACAGTACCGGAAAGATTGATGATCTGTTATTGAATGTAGTTTGTTTGGAAGATGGACCCAGGTACTGTACACCCATCTTCTTTCAGATCCACAAAGCAGGGTCAACAAGGGCAGGGGGAAGGGAGCAGGTTGATGGATTGGAATCCACCCCATTGTCATGTCATGAAGATAAATGATCTTCAGTGATTGGATGAGTGTGTGTGTGTGTGTGTGTGTGTGTGTGTGTGTGTGTGTGTGTGTGTGTGTGTGTGTGTGTGTGTGTGTGTGTGTGTGTGTGTGTGTGTGTGTGTGTGTGTGTGTGTGTGTGTGTGTGTGTGTGGGTGTGTGTGTGTGTGTGTGTGTGTGTGTGTGTGTGTGTGTATCTCTGTATTTGTGTTTAAAATAAGTGCACGGCTGGACCTCAGGGCCTCTGTTATGAGTGAGAGAGAAAGTGAACGGGATTTAATCAAACAAATACAAATCATGTGAAAGCAGTCATCATTTCTCCAACAACATGATGTGAAAGCAGTCATCACTTCTCCAACATAATGTGAAAGTAGTCATCATTTCTCCAACAACATGATGTGAAAGCAGTCATCATTTCTCCAACAACATGATGTGAAAGCAGTCATCATTTTTCCAACAACATGATGTGAATGCAGTCATCACTTCTCCAACATAATGTGAAAGCAGTCATCACTTCTCCAACAACATGATGTGAAAGCAGTCATCATTTCTCCAACAACATGATGTGAAAGCAGTCATCACTTCTCCAACAACATGATGTGAAAGCAGTCATCACTTCTCCAACAACATGATGTGAAAGCAGTCATCACTTCTCCAACATAATGTGAAAGTAGTCATCATTTCTCCAACAACATGATGTGAAAGCAGTCATCATTTCTCCAACAACATGATGTGAAAGCAGTCATCATTTTTCCAACAACATGATGTGAAAGCAGTCATCACTTCTCCAACATAATGTGAAAGCAGTCATCACTTCTCCAACAACATGATGTGAAAGCAGTCATCATTTCTCCAACAACATGATGTGAAAGCAGTCATCATTTCTCCAACAACATGATGTGAAAGCAGTCATCATTTCTCCAACAACATGATGTGAAAGCAGTCATCACTTCTCCAACAACATGATGTGAAAGCAGTCATCACTTCTCCAACAACATGATGTGAAAGCATGATGTGAAAGCATCATTTCTCCAACAACATGATTCAAAGCAGTCATCACTTCTCCAACATGATTCAAAGCAGTCATCACTTCTCCAACATGATGTGAAAGCAGTCATCATTTCTCCAACAACATGATGTGAAAGCAGTCATCACTTCTCCAACATGATGTGAAAGCAGTCATCACTTCTCCAACAACATGATGTGAAAGCAGTCATCACTTCTCCAACAACATGATGTGAAAGCAGTCATCACTTCTCCAACAACATGATGTGAAAGCAGTCATCATTTCTCCAACAACATGATGTGAAAGCAGTCATCACTTCTCCAACAACATGATGTGAAAGCAGTCATAATTTCTCCAACAACATGATTCAAAGCAGTGATCACTTCTCCAACATGATTCAAAGCAGTCATCACTTCTCCAACATGATGTGAAAGCAGTCATCACTTCTCCAACAACATGATGTGAAAGCAGTCATCACTTCTCCAACAACATGATGTGAAAGCAGTCATCACTTCTCCAACATGATGTGAAAGCAGTCATCACTTCTCCAACATGTACACACACATAGTAAACTCAATCTCAGAGCGGTTGGAGCATGCGTGTCTCCAATCTTTAATAAACCAATTTCACTTGAGAAAATCATCAATTTACATGCTCCCATTCAGCTGAAATGTAGGCTGATGCAGACATTATGGAATCAGATGCAAACATTCAGTCCCTTATATCTACGGAGAGTAACAAGTGTTCTGATGGAGTAGTGGACTGGAGAGTTATTGGCCAGGATTATTTAGGACGTGTCTCAGCATGCAGTCTGGGCTCTCCCATGCAAAGTAGCGCAGACAGGAAGAGGTGACTTGTACGGCAGGCAGAGTGCTACTGTTGGAGATTAGCCTCAATGTGGTCTAAGATTGCACTGCTTGTGCTTTCATAATCAGTGTTCAGTACTTCACAGTACCACGTATGCTATACTGTGAGACTGTCTCTGGATTTCACTGAAATATAGGCTTACGACCCTGTGTTGTCTTGCACTGCTATTTCATTGCACTGAACTGTACTCTAATCCCCCTCCCTCCTGTGCAAATGTCCTTGTGCCAGTCAGCCACCCACTGTGAGTGTGACTCTCATCTGCTTATCCCATCCCATGACTGGCAGCCTGGGCTCAGCCTCACACCAGAACAAGGCTACAGGAGAAAGGGAGGGAGAGATGGAGGGAAGGAGGAAGGAGTTTTGAGAAAAGGGAAATGTAGAATAGGGAGAAGGAGAGGAGGAAGGGAATAAAGGAGAGGAAAAGAGGTTGAGAGAAAAGAGAACAGAAAGAATAGTGCGACAGAAGACAGATCTGTTGTCATCTTGGTACCAAACCACATGGAGGGATGTACTAGAGTAAGACCACATTTTCTATATCAATAAATCCATGATTTTATCAACATCACGGAACTCATGACATACACTGGGACAGGGATGTGAAGACTATATTCATTCCTACAGTATCGTTTTATTGGTTCTCCCTGTAGGAATGTGCTTCGAAAACTGTTGCCCTGGATGCATCCCAAATGGCACCCTATTCCCTACATAGCCAGGGCTCTGGTCAAAAGTAGTGAGCCCTGGTCAAAAGTAGTGAGCCCTGATTAATAGTAGTGAGCCCTGGTTAATAGTAGTGAGCCCTGGTTAATAGTAATGAGCCCTAGTTAATAGTAGTGAGCCCTGGCCAAAAGTAGTGAGCCCTGGTTAATAGTAGAGAGCCCTGGTTAATAGTAGTGAGCCCTAATTAAACGTAGTGGGCCCTGGTTAAAAGTAGTGGGCCCTGGTTAAAAGTAGTGAGCCCTGGTTAAAAGTAGTGAGCCCTGGTTAATAGTAGTGAGCCCTGGTTAAAAGTATTGAGCCCTGGTTAAAAGTAGTGAGCCCTGGTTAATAATAGTGAGCCCTGGTTAATATTAGTGAGCCCTGGCCAAACGTAGTGAGCCCTGGCCGAAAGTAGTGAGCCCTGGTTAATATTAGTGAGCCCTGGTTAATAGTAGTGAGCCCTGGCCAAAAGTAGTGAGCCCTGGTTAATTGTAGTGAGACCTGGTTAATAGTAGTGAGTCCTGGTTAAAAGTAGTGAGCCCTGGTTAAAAGTAGTGAGCCCTGGTTAATATTAGTGAGCCCTGGTTAATAGTAGTGAGCCCTGGTTAATAGTAGTGAGCCCTGGTTAAAAGTATTGAGTCCTGGTTAAAAGTAGTGAGCCCTGGTTAATAGTAGTGAGCCCTGGTTAAAAGTATTGAGCCCTGGTTAAAAGTAGTGAGCCCTGGTTAATAATAGTGAGCCCTGGTTAATTTAGTGAGCCCTGGCCAAACGTAGTGAGCCCTGGCCGAAAGTAGTGAGCCCTGGTTAATATTAGTGAGCCCTGGTTAATAGTAGTGAGCCCTGGTTAATAGTAGTGAGGCCTGATTAAAAGTAGTGGGCCCTGGTTAAAAGTAGTGAGCCCTGGTTAATAGTAGTGAGCCCTGGTTAATAGTAGTGGGCCCTGGTTAATAATAGTGAGCCCTGGTTAATAGTAGTGAGCCCTGGTTAGTAGTAGTGAGCCCTGGTTAATAGTAGTGAGCCCTGGTTAATAGTAGTAAGCCCTGGTTAATAGTAGTGAGCCCTGGTTAATAGTAGTGAGTCCTGGTCAAAAGAAGTGAGCCCTGGTTAATAATAGTGAGCCCTGGTTAATAATAGTGAGCCCTGGTTAAAGGTAGTGAGCCCTGGTTAATAATAGTGGGCCCTGGTTAAAAGTAGTGAGCCCTGGTTAATAATAGTGAGCCTTGGTTAATAATAGTGAGCCCTGGTTAAAAGTAGTGAGCCCTGGCCAAATGTAGTGAGCCCTGGTTAATAATAGTGAGCCCTGGCCAAAAGTAGTGAGCCCTGGTTAATAATAGTGAGCCCTGGTTAATAATAGTGAGCCCTGGCCAAAAGTAGTGAGCCCTGGTTAATAATAGTGAGCCCTGGTTAATAGTAGTGAGCCCTGGTTAATAATAGTGAGCCCTGGTTAATAATAGTGAGCCCTGGTTAATAATAGTGTGCCCTGGTTAATAGTAGTGAGCCCTGGTTAATAGTAGTGAGCCCTGGTTAATATTAGTGAGCCCTGGTTAATAATAGTGAGCCCTGGTTAAAGGTAGTGAGCCCTGGTTAATAATAGTGGGCCCTGGTTAAAAGTAGTGAGTCCTGGTTAGAAATAGTGAGCCTTGGTTAATAATAGTGAGCCCTGGTTAATAATAGTGAGCCCTGGTTAATAATAGTGAGCCCTGGTTAAAAGTAGTGAGCCCTGGCCAAATGTAGTGAGCCCTGGTTAATAATAGTGAGCCCTGGCCAAAAGTAGTGAGCCCTGGTTAATAATAGTGAGCCCTGGTTAATAATAGTGAGCCTTGGCCAAAAGTAGTGAGCCCTGGTTAATAATAGTGAGCCCTGGTTAATAGTAGTGAGCCCTGGTTAATAATAGTGAGCCCTGGTTAATAATAGTGAGCCCTGGTTAATAATAATGTGCCCTGGTTAATAGTAGTGAGCCCTGGTTAATAGTAGTGAGCCCTGGTTAATAGTAGTGAGCCCTGGTTAATGGTAATGAGCCCTAGTTAATAGTAGTGAGCCCTGGCCAAAAGTAGTGAGCCCTGGTTAATAGTAGAGAGCCCTGGTTAATAGTAGTGAGCCCTGATTAAACGTAGTGGGCCCTGGTTAAAAGTAGTGGGCCCTGGTTAAAAGTAGTGAGCCCTGGTTAAAAGTAGTGAGCCCTGGTTAATAATAGTGAGCCCTGGTTAATATTAGTGAGCCCTGGCCAAACGTAGTGAGCCCTGGCCGAAAGTAGTGAGCCCTGGTTAATATTAGTGAGCCCTGGTTAATAGTAGTGAGCCCTGGCCAAAAGTAGTGAGCCCTGGTTAATTGTAGTGAGACCTGGTTAATAGTAGTGAGTCCTGGTTAAAAGTAGTGAGCCCTGGTTAAAAGTAGTGAGCCCTGGTTAATATTAGTGAGCCCTGGTTAATAGTAGTGAGCCCTGGTTAATAGTAGTGAGCCCTGGTTAAAAGTATTGAGTCCTGGTTAAAAGTAGTGAGCCCTGGTTAATAATAGTGAGCCCTGGTTAATAATAGTGAGCCCTGGTTAATAGTAGTGAGCCCTGGTTAATAGTAGTGAGCCCTGGCCAAAAGTAGTGAGCCCTGGTTAATTGTAGTGAGACCTGGTTAATAGTAGTGAGCCCTGGCCAAAAGTAGTGAGCCCTGGTTAATAATAGTGAGCCCTGGTTAATAGTAGTGAGCCCTGGTTAATAGTAGTGAGGCCTGATTAAAAGTAGTGGGCTCTGGTTAAAAGTAGTGAGCCCTGGTTAATAGTAGTGAGCCCTGGTTAATAGTAGTGGGCCCTGGTTAATAATAGTGAGCCCTGGTTAATAGTAGTGAGCCCTGGTTAGTAGTAGTGAGCCCTGGTTAATAGTAGTTAGCCCTGGTTAATAGTAGTGAGCCCTGGTTAATAGTAGTGAGCCCTGGTTAATAGTAGTGAGCCCTGGTCAAAAGAAGTGAGCCCTGGTTAATAATAGTGAGCCCTGGTTAATAATAGTGAGCCCTGGTTAATAGTAGTGAGCCCTGGTTAATAGTAGTGAGCCCTGGTTAATAGTAGTGAGCCCTGGTTAATAGTAGTGAGCCCTGGTTAATAGTAGTGAGTCCTGGCCAAAAGTAGTGAGCCCTGGTTAATAATAGTGGGCCCTGGTTAATAGTAGTGAGCCCTGGTTAATAGTAGTGAGCCCTGGTTAATAGTAGTGAGCCCTGGTTAATAGTAGTGAGTCCTGGTCAAAAGAAGTGAGCCCTGGTTAATAATAGTGAGCCCTGGTTAATAATAGTGAGCCCTGGTTAAAGGTAGTGAGCCCTGGTTAATAATAGTGAGCCCTGGTTAATAGTAGTGAGCCCTGGTTAATAATAGTGAGCCCTGGTTAATAGTAGTGAGCCCTGGTTAATAATAGTGAGCCCTGGTTAATAGTAGTGAGCCCTGGTTAATAATAGTGAGCCCTGGTTAATAATAGTGAGCCCTGGTTAATAATAGTGAGCCCTGGTTAAAAGTAGTGAGCCCTGGCCAAATGTAGTGAGCCCTGGTTAATAATAGTGAGCCCTGGTTAATAATAGTGAGCCCTGGTTAAAGGTAGTGAGCCCTGGTTAATAATAGTGAGCCCTGGTTAATAGTAGTGAGCCCTGGTTAATAATAGTGAGCCCTGGTTAATAATAGTGAGCCCTGGTTAATAATAGTGAGCCCTGGTTAATAGTAGTGAGCCCTGGTTAATAATAGTGAGCCCTGGTTAATAATAGTGAGCCCTGGTTAATAATAGTGAGCCCTGGTTAAAAGTAGTGAGCCCTGGCCAAATGTAGTGAGCCCTGGTTAATAATAGTGAGCCCTGGCCAAAAGTAGTGAGCCCTGGTTAATAATAGTGAGCCCTGGTTAATAATAGTGAGCCCTGGCCAAAAGTAGTGAGCCCTGGTTAATAATAGTGAGCCCTGGTTAATAGTAGTGAGCCCTGGTTAATAATAGTGAGCCCTGGTTAATAATAGTGAGCCCTGGTTAATAATAGTGTGCCCTGGTTAATAGTAGTGAGCCCTGGTTAATAGTAGTGAGCCCTGGTTAATATTAGTGAGCCCTGGTTAATAATAGTGAGCCCTGGTTAAAGGTAGTGAGCCCTGGTTAATAATAGTGGGCCCTGGTTAAAAGTAGTGAGCCCTGGTAAATAATAGTGAGCCTTGGTTAATAATAGTGAGCCCTGGTTAATAATAGTGAGCCCTGGTTAATAATAGTGAGCCCTGGTTAAAAGTAGTGAGCCCTGGCCAAATGTAGTGAGCCCTGGTTAATAATAGTGAGCCCTGGCCAAAAGTAGTGAGCCCTGGTTAATAATAGTGAGCCCTGGTTAACAATAGTGAGCCTTGGCCAAAAGTAGTGAGCCCTGGTTAATAATAGTGAGCCCTGGTTAATAGTAGTGAGCCCTGGTTAATAATAGTGAGCCCTGGTTAATAATAGTGAGCCCTGGTTAATAATAGTGTGCCCTGGTTAATAGTAGTGAGCCCTGGTTAATAGTAGTGAGCCCTGGTTAATATTAGTGAGCCCTGGTTAATAGTAGTGAGCCCTGGTTAATACTAGAGCACTATGTATGGAATAGGGTTCCATTTGGGACGCAGCTCTGCTTTACAGCGAGATGGTGTCTTTTCCGTCTCTCTTGTTTTGATATGCTGATGCCGATTGAACGCGCCCACTCGGCGAACGGTGGGTAGATCTGTTGACATCGCCATGGCAACTGTAAGCGCTTTCCGCTCTCGAAACTACAGTTTCTCAGCTCCCAATTAATTTGGTGAAAAAGCTCATGTTCTCTATGTGTTTCTGTGATGCTGTCACTACGTCCCCAGGCAGTGTTGGCTGGTTGTCACTTTTTATGAGCCGCGATAATGAAAGAAATAGACACTTCATTGTCCTCTACTCTTATGAATTGGTGTGACTGGTTTTCTTTAAACACGTGTTTTGGGTTTGATCCACCTGTCATTCCTGCCACGTAACACGCCAGTAATGCTTCACACTTATTGCTCTTCTGCCCCCAGGGTTCTGAGAGACTGGAGAAACTACAGCTCATCGCCCTACACACAACCCACCTCTTTACATGCATGTACACACACACATGTGCACGCACAATCTTAACCTCACCCACGCCCTACCCCCATCCCTCACCAGATCTTGTTATGCAGCCTTCGGTTGAACATGTCTTGACAAATCTCCCATCTACACTAATGAAGCTGATATGCAATGGTTTTGACTAACATTCTCTTGGTTTTGACTAACATTCTCTTGGTTTTGACTAACATTCTCTTGGTTTTGAATAACATTCTCTTGGTTTTGAATAACATTCTCTTGGTTTTGACTAACATTCTCTTGGTTTTGACTAACGTTCTCTTGATTTTGACTAACATTCTCTTGGTTTTGAATAACATTATCTTGGTTTTGAATAACATTCTCTTCATTTTGAATAACATTCTCTTGATTTTGACTAACATTCTCTTGATGTTGACTAACATTCTCTTGATGTTGACTAACAATGCTCACCCTCTGTTTCTAGGTGGAAAGTCAATGGAAAGGTGGATTGAATATGGGCCAATATGGGCCAGAGTAAATAACGTCCATTTAACTGCATTTGTTTTCTGGGAAGAGCTCAAGGTTGATTAATGGATAAACCAGGTGCGATATGTTATAGAATGCTAATCAGGTAGATCAGAGGTCAGAAAGGCCTGCATAAGGGACAAGCGGTTAAAATCTCTCTCTGGATCTAGGGCGAAAACAGGCACTGCTACACTAGCCTACTTTACCTGATAAAACTAAAGGGTGAATCCCAACACCAATGGGAGACTGAGGTACAACTTAGGATTAATCTTTACATGCAATCATTGCCTCCTGAGGATGATTACAGAATCAACATGATCCACAGAGCCACCAACCCCCATAACCTCCCCTTCATCCACCGCCCACCACCCTTCTTATCGACAACCCTCATCCCAGCCAGCCCTCACCGGTCCTGGCTTGGCAGCGGCTCGACATGCCCCGACACGTCCGCAGCCAACCACACCCCTGGTCAACCAGAAATGGACCTCCCTTGACTTGACTATAAATAGGTTATAGAAGAACAGGATATGTTTACAGCCTGTCTCTTGACTGGGTTCCTATATCGTTGACATCATAAAAGACCTCACATTACACCACTATACAATGTATGCCTCGTTGGTATGTTGACAGTACATACCTATACAATGTATCCCTGGTATGTTGACAGCAAATAAAAGTGTTGCATGTCTGAGTTAGTGGTTATACAGTACAGCACCTGTGTGAAGGTGTCAGTGCTGGTTCAAACCGGCCCAAAGCTGACTGAGGGAGGTCAACGCACTGCAAGCCCTGAGAGAGAGAGAGAGAGAGAGAGAGAGAGAGAGAGAGAGAGAGAGAGAGAGAGAGAGAGAGAGAGAGAGAGAGAGAGAGAGAGAGAGAGAGAGAGAGAGAGAGAGAGAGAGAGAGAGAGAGAGAGAGAGAGAGAGAGAGAGAGAGAGAGAGAGAGAATTTTAATTACGCATATAGTTGTGGGAGGGAAGGAAAAAGTATTTTTGATAGTCTAGTACTGCACCTAAAAGCACACTAGTACTTTTGGTAGTGTAGTTACTGCCTCAGGAGCAGGTTTGACAAAGTCCCCTTGAAGTCCCCTTAATACCAAATCCAATAGCGTAGCAGCTCCATTGACCCCCTCTTCGTGGTGTTTGGGTTCTCTCTCATAGCAGCTCCATTGTCCCCCTCTTCCTGGTGTTTGGGTTTTCTCTCATAGCAGCTCAATTGTCCCCCTCTTCCTGGTGTTTGGGTTTTCTCTCATAGCAGCTCCATTGTCCCCCTCTTCCTGGTGTTTGGGTTTTCTCTCATAGCAGCTCCATTGTCCCCCTCTTCCTGGTGTTTGGGTTCTCTCTCATAGCAGCTCCATTGTCCCCCTCTTCCTGGTGTTTGGGTTTTCTCTCATAGCAGCTCCATTGTCCCCCTCTTCCTGGTGTTTGGGTTTTCTCTCCTAGCCACACGGGGTTACTGTTTACCTTGCTACTGTACCGAGGGCGCGGAGAACTCCAGAATCAATGAATGACTAATGGTGGCTTTTACCTGTTTTACATAAGAGCCACTCTGGTTGAGAGATTGGAAGTGCTTTGTGACACGGTGGCAGGAAGGCTTGTCAAACCCCAGAGAAGTGGCCACCCGCCAAAAGGTCAAAGCCCAGACCCACCCGTGGTCCTGTGTGGCTCAGCTGGCAGAGTATGGTGCTTTAAACATCAGGATAGTGTGTCTGATTCCCGTTGTTGGGGCCACAAATAAGAAAAAGTATGCACTCACTACTTTAAGTTGCTTAGGATAACAATGTTAAATGGCATATGAATCAGAAGGATGTGCTGAGTGTACTGTGTGTAAATCATTATACTTCTACTCCAGAGTTTTTTGTTTACTGTATTGTTTATTTATATTGTATATTATGTGTGTTGACTATATGTCTGTCTTCTGTCTGTACATTGTCTGTTGCTGAGGCAGCCGGAGAGAGGAGCCGGCGATATGAGGGAACACGGCTGGCAAGGAAGCCCGAGAGGCAGCCCCAAAAATTTCTTGGGGGGGGGCTAACAGGGAGTATGGCTACGCCAGGTAGGAGACCTGCGCAAACTCCCTGTGCTTACCGGGGGGCTAGAGAGACCGGACAGGCACCGTGTTATGCAGTGGTGCGCACGGTGTCTCCAGTGCGGGTGCATAGCCCGGTGCGGTATATTCCAGCTCCGCGTGTCTGCCGGGCTAGATTGAGCGTCGAGCCTAATGCCATGAAGCCGGCTCTACGCAGCTGGTCCCCAGTGCGTCTCCTTGGGCCGGCTTACATGGCACCAGCCTTGCGCTCGGTGTCTCCGGTTCGCCTGCATAGCCCAGTGCGGGCTATTCCACCTCTCCGCAGTGAGCATTCAACCAGGTAAGGTTGGGCAGGCTCGGTGCTCAAGAGCTCCAGTGCGCCTGCACGGTCCGGTTTTTCCAGTACCACCTCCACACCCCAGCCCTCCGGTAGCAGCTCCCCGCACCAGGCTTCCTGTGCGTGTCCTTGGCCCAGTACCACCAGTGCCAGCACCACGCATCAGGCCTACAGTGCGCCTCGCCTGTCCAGCGCTGCCAGAGCCTTCCTCCTCTCCAGCGCTGTCGGAGTCTCCCGCCTGTTTAGCGCTGTTAGAGCCTTCCTTCTCTACAGCGCTGCCGGAGTCTCCCGCCTGTTCAGAACTGCCAGTTAACATAGAGCTGCCAGTTAGCATAGAGCTGCCAGTTAGCATAGAGCTGCCAGTTAGCATAGAGCTGCCAGTTAGCAAGGAGCTGCCAGTTAGCAAGGAGCTGCCAGTCTGCATGGAGCTGCCAGTCTGCATGGAGCTGCCAGTCTGCATGGAGCTGCCAGTCTGCAAGGAGCCGCCAGATTGCAAGGAGCCGCCAGAGCTGCCAGTCTGCAAGGAGCCGCCAGAGCTGCCAGTCTGCAAGGAGCAGCCAGGGCCGCCAGTCTGCAAGGAGCAGCCAGGGCCGCCAGTCAGCATGGAGCAGCCAGGGCCGCCAGTCAGCATGGAGCAGCCAGGGCCGCCAGTCAGCATGGAGCAGCCAGGGCCGCCAGTCAGCATGGAGCAGCCAGTCAGCATGGAGCAGCCAGTCAGCATGGAGCAGCCAGAGCTGCCAGTCAGCATGGAGCAGCCAGAGCTGCCAGTCAGCATGGAGCAGCCAGTCAGCATGGAGCAGCCAGAGCTGCCAGTCAGCATGGAGCAGCCAGTCAGCATGGAGCAGCCAGAGCTACCAGTCATCATGGAGCAGCCAGTCAGCATGGAGCAGCCAGAGCTGCCAGTCGACCAGACTCTTCCAGATCTGCCAGTCGTCCAGACTCTTCCAGATCTGCCAGTCGTCCAGACTCTTCCAGATCTGCCAGTCGTCCAGACTCTTCCAGATCTGCCAGTCGTCCAGACTCTTGATCTGCCAGTCGTCCAGACTCTTCCAGATCTTCGGACTCTTCCAGATCTGCCAGTCAAATAGATCTGCCAAAAAGTATGCACTCATCTGCCTACTTTAAGTTGCTTAGGATAACAATGTTAAATGGCATATGAATCAGAAGGATGTGCTGAGTGTACTGTGTGTAAATCAATATACTTCCGCCTCGACCAGACTCCATCCGAGTTTTTTGTTTACTGTATTGTTTATTTATATTGTAGTGCTATTATGTGTGTTGACTATATGTCTGTCATGTTATCATTGTGGTGGGTCTGTACATTGTCTGTTGCAGGTTTTGCGGCCGGAGGCAGAACATAGTTTACTATTTTCTATGTTTTGGTTGGTCAGGGTGTAAGTCAATGTGGTAGGCGAATTACGTGATTCTGAGAGAGGGAGGACCTACATCAGGTTTTTCCAAACTAGTGGTCGCCTGATTTGAAAATGGGGTAGCGAGAGAAGCTCTGAAATAAAATAAATAAAATTGAGCTTGGTTCATGGAACCTCCGGTAGCCGCTAGATGAGGTTGTGATAAACAGAGTAGTTTATTTTTTTATTCTTACGAATGTGTCTCTATCTTTTTAAAACGTCAAAATATGATGACCCCTTCACAGAAAGAGGAGACTCTCAGGAACACGTACAGCACCTTCAGAAAGTATTCACACCCCTTGATTTTTACCACATTTGTTTGTGTTACAGGCTGAATTTAATATGGATTCAATTGAATTTTTTTGGCACTGGCCTACACACAATACACCATAATGTCAAAGTGGAATTATGTTTTTAAGCTTTAAGCTCGTCTCTCAATAAAAAAAAACAGGTCAATACTTTGCCCCTTGATAATCAGCGCACTTCTGTATGTTGTAAAAGCGTTACATGGTCGCTGCCCATATCATTGCATAGTGCAGAAAATACACAAGAGTTCAGGGGCCTTGCTTTAACAAAGTTAACTATTTTCACTGTAGTGTCCAAAACGTCTTTCAAGCTGTCAGGCATTCCCTTGGCAGCAAGAGCCTCTCGGTGGATGCTGCAGTTTACCCAAGTGGCGTTGGGAGCAACTGCTTGCACTCGCGTTACCACCCCATTATGTCTCCCTTTCATGGCTTTTGCACCATCAGTACAGATACCAACATGCGCAGCAGCTACGTTTGGCTACATACGGACCGTTAGTGGAATTCCCGCAAGAGAGTAACGGTTAATGTGATTGGATGTTAATTATTTGACTAGGGTACCTGACATTGTGTTGTTATTTCGCTGAACAGTAGATGGTTTAATTTTATTTTTGCCAGTGAAACGAGGCTACTCAGGCGAGAAAAAAACCTCACCCAAATGTATAGCCCCGTTGGAAAATATAAATGGACTGTTTGAAAATGTGAGGATAAAAATGTTTAGTTTGAGAATACCCGATCTAGTAGAATTAGACGCACACGTTTCCCCAATGCTTTGGAAGAGGTGGGCTGTGAGCGATAGGCCCTTGTTCTATTCATGTAGCCAAACAACAAAACTAGGTTACTTAATTGGGGAGATGTCAAATAGCGAAGCTTCTGTGGTGGTGTTCAAATGTAGGCTATGCAGTTTTTGTTCTCCTTATAATTATCACAAATATTGCATTGTAGGCTACATCTTTGAAAACAGATTTTTTTTTTTTTTTTTACCCAAAGGTGAGTTCTGTTTTGTCATTGAAAAAGTGTTTCTTGTTCTCTTGGCCTTTGTTAGAGCTTTTAAAGTAAATATCAAACACTATACATGTCTATATAGTAATCAATTACACTATACATGTCTATATAGTAATCAATTACATCATACATGTTAATATAGTCAACAATTACACTATACATGTCTATATAGTAATCAATTAAAGTATACATGTCAATATAGTCAACAATTACACTATACATGTCTATATAGTCATCAATTACACTATACATGTCAATATAGTCAACAATTACACTATACATGTCAATATAGTCAACAATTACACTATACATGTCTATATAGTCAACAATTACACTATACATGTCTATATAGTCAACAATTACACTATACATGTCTATATAGTCAACAATTACACTATGTGTGTCTATATAGTCATCAATTACACTATACATGTCTATATAGTCAACAATTACACTATACATGTCTACATAGTCAACAATTACACTATGTGTGTCTATATAGTCAACAATTACACTATGTGTGTTTATCTAGTCAACAATTACACTATGTGTGTCTATATAGTCATCATTTACACTATACATGTCTATATAGTCATCAATTACACTATACATGTCTATATAGTAATCAATTACAGTATAAATCAAATCAAATCAAATGTATTTATATAGCCCTTCGTACATCAGCTGATATCTCAAAGTGCTGTACAGAAACCCATCCTAAAATGCCAAACAGCAAGCAATGCAGGTGTTGAAGCACGTTGGCTAGGAAAAACTCCCTAGAAAGGCCAAAACCTAGGAAGAAACCTAGAGAGGAACCAGGCTATGAGGGGTGGCCAGTCCTCTTCTGGCTGTGCCGGGTGGAGATTATAACAGAACATGGCCAAGATGTTCAAATGACCAGCATGGTCAAATAATAGATCTGGGACAGGTAGCACGCCCGGTGAACAGGTCAGGATTCCATAGCCGCAGGCAGAACAGTTGAAACTGGAGCAGCAGCACGGCCAGGTGGACTGGGGACAGCAAGGAGTCATCATGCCAGGTAGTCCTGAGGCATGGTCCTAGGGCTCAGGTCCTCCGAGAGAGAAAAAGAAAGAAAGAGAGAAAGAGAATTACAGAGAGCATACTTAAATTCACACAGGACACCGGATAAGACAGGAGAAGTACTCCAGATATAACAAACTGACCCTAGCCCCCCGATACATAAACTACTGCAGCATAAATACTGGAGGCTGAGACAGGAGGGGTCAGGAGACACTGTGTCCCCATCCAATGATACCCCCGGACAGGGCCAAACAGGAAGGATATAGCCCTACCCACTTTGCCAAAGCACAGCCCCCACACCACTAGAGGGATATCTTCAACCACCAACTTACCATCCTGAGACAAGGCCGAGTATAGCCCACAAAGATCTCTGCCACGGCACAACCCAAGGGGGGGCGCCAACCCAGACAGGAAGATCACATCAGTGACTCAACCCACTCAAGTGACGCACCCCTCCTAGAGACTGCAAGAAAGAGCATCAGTAAGCCAGTGACTCAGCCCCTGTAATAGGGTTAGAGGCAGAGAATCCCAGTGGAAAGAGGGGAACCGGCCAGGCAGAGACAACAACTGCGGTTCGTTGCTCCAGGGCCTTTCCGTTCACCTTCACACTCCTGGGCCAGACTACACTCAATCATATGACCCACTGAAGAGATGAGTCTTCAGTAAAGACTTAAAGGTTGAGAGCGAGTCAATATAGTCATCAATTACATTATACATGTCTATATAGTCATCAATTACACTATACATGTCTATATAGTCATCAATTACATTATACATGTCTATATAGTCATCAATTACATTATACATGTCTATATAGTCATCATTACACTATACATGTCTATATAGTCAACAATTACACTATACATGTCTATATAGTCAACAATTACACTATACATGTCTATATAGTCAACAATTACACTATACATGTCTATAAAGTCATCAATTATACTATACATGTCTATATAGTCAACAATTACATTATACATGTCTATATAGTCAACAATTACACTATACATGTCTATATAGTCAACAATTACACTATACATGTCTATTCATCACTATACATGTCTATATAGTCAACAATTACATTATACATGTCTATATAGTCAACAATTACACTATACATGTCTATATAGTCAACAATTACACTATACATGTCTATATAGTCATCAATTACACTATACATGTTTATATAGTCATCAATTACACTATACATGTCTATATAGTCAACAATTACACTATACATGTCTATATAGTCAACAATTACATTATACATGTCTATATAGTCAACAATTACACTATACATGTCTATATAGTCAACAATTACACTATACATGTCTATATAGTCATCAATTACATTATACATGTCTATATAGTCAACAATTACACTATACATGTCTATATAGTCAACAATTACACTATACATGTCTATATAGTCATCAATTACACTATACATGTCTATATAGTCATCAATTACACTATACATGTCTATATAGTCATCAATTACACTATACATGTCTATATAGTCAACAAACACAAAATATGAAAATAAAAAACACAATTCTATAAAACAAACACATTCTTCAGTAAAAAAAAACCATGCATCTATCTATCTATCTCCACAGATGTTAAAGTGAGGTGGACGGAGATAGACTAACCCCACAGTCTTACCCAGAGACGGATGCCGTTGGTGGCATGGCATGCTGACTGCGGTAGGCCCAAGCTCTATCTCATCACCAGCTGTTTGAGCCTGTTTAAAGGGTGAGTCATGCTCGGGCACAGTCATTGGTTTTGTGTTGACTCATGTACGCGCACACGCCCACTCAGCACTTAAAGAGACGGCTGTTCAAGGAGTGGCGTCATCCCCTCCAACTAAAAGCCTACCTGATAACTGTGTGTGTGTGTGTGTGTGTGTGTGCGTGCGTGTGTGTGTGTGCGCGTGCGTGCGTGCCTGCCTAAAAGCAATTTAATGCAAATATAACCATTTTGACATCACTGAAGACACATGCCACTTTTATTAGTACAGAACTATAATCATTATACTCACTTAATTGCCAAGATGAACATTTTTCTCACAAGTTTACCTGGATCACCAAGATTACTAGACCGTACCAGTCTGTAATAAAACTGGGAAACAATATACTATGAATGTGTGCATGGACCTTACAATCTTCAAACCATCTCATAATATTTTGCTGGATTCCATTTTTCCTGTTTATCTAATATCCCCATGAACTTAAGACAGCACACCGCAGTAGTTTTCCTGTGAGGCTGGAGTCATCAGGGATGTGTTCAGTAGGGCACACCGTAGCAAAATTTTTTGACACAGAAAATGATAAATATTGTTTGTTACTGGAAAAGTCCCTCTCTGTTTCAGTATGTTTTCTTCTGTCTGGTGCCCATTGAATACGACCCAGACCCAGTTTGTCTGTTTCCCACGTTATGTCATCTGCTGCATTACATTGTGGTTTCACAATTTATTTGTTTATCCAAATGTTTGGTAATTGTAACAACATGGATATAGACAAAATGCAGTCTGTACCAGCTACACTACATGACCAAAAGTATGTGGACACCTGCTGGTCGAACATCTCATTCCAAACTTATGGGAATAAATATGGAGTTGGTCCCCCATTTGCTGCTATAACAGCCTCCACTCTTCTGGGAAGGCTTTCCATTAGATGTTGGAACATTGCTGCGTGGGACTTTCTTCCATTCAGCCACAAGCATTAGTGAGGTGGGGCGCTGATGCTGGGCGAATAGGCCTGGCTCACAGTCGGCGTTCCAATTCATCACAAAGGTGTTCGATGGGCTTGAGGTCAGGGCTCTGTGCAGGTCAGTCAAGTCCTTCCACACCGATCTCAACAAACCATTTCTGAATGGACCTTGCGTGGGGAAGGGGGCATTGTCCTGCAGAAACAGGAAAGGGCATTCCATAAACTGTTGCCACAAAGTTGGAAGCACAGAATCGTCTAGAATGTAATTGTATGCTGTAGCGTTAAGATTTCCCTTCACTGGAACTAAGGTGCTAGCCCAAACCAATGAAAAACAGCCCCAGAACATTATTCCTCCTCAACCAAACTTTACCACTTCAGCCAACTCTAGGCATTGCGCATGGTGATCTTAGGCTGCTAGGCCATAGAAACCCATTTCATAAAGCTCCCGACTAACAGTTCTTGTGTTGACGGTGCTTCCAGAGGCAGTTTTGAACTCGGTAGTGAGTGTTGCAACCAAGGACAGACAATTTTACGCTCTACGTGCTTCTGCACTCTGCAGTTCCGTTCTATGAGCTTGTGTGGCCTACCACTTCGCGGCTGAGCCGTTGTTGCTCCTAAACGTTTCCACTTCACAATAACAGCACTTACAGTTTACCGGGCAGCTCTAGCATGGCAGAAATTTGATGAACTGACTTGTTGGAAAGGTGGCATCCTATGACGGTGCCACGTTGAAAGTCACTGAGCTATTCAGTAAGGCCATTCTACTGCCAATGTTTGTCTTTGGAGATTGCATGGCTGTGTTCTCGATTTTATACACCTGTGAACAAAGGGTGTGGCTGAATTAGTCGAATCCATGAATTTGAAGGGGTGTCCACGTACTTTTGTATATATAGTGTATCTAGCCAAAATGACATTGCAAACACCAACACAGTTAGTAATGAGCTAACCAAGCTACCAAGAAATTAGCAAGCTAGCTAGCACAGTTCATGGTGGATAATTTCAGTTGAAACTGGTCAGGGAGAGGTTTGGGTTCACTTTGAAAATTATATTTATTGACTGCCATACTATGTACATAAACTTTAACTAGCCATGAGGCCAATATTTATTTATACAACTAATGTCTATTTTATCAATAGCAGGGTTTAGACAGATGAGTTTCATGACTTTTCCATGATTTGTCCATGACCTTTAACCAAATTTCCATGATGTCAATTTGTGGCGGCAGGTAGCCTGGCGGTTAGAGAGGCGATTCGACGAAGGGTTGCCATTTCAAATCCCGGGTCCAATGGGAAAATCCTGCGCAAAGTGAACTGTTAACCGAAGGGTTGCTGGTATCAGATCCTAGATGTCATTGCCTGCTGTTGTGCCTTTAAGCATGGCTCTCTCCCCACAACAACAGCTCCCCGGGCAACCAGTGTGGCAGCCCGCCGCACCTCAGGAATTTATTTTGGCATATGCCGAAAAATTGACATAATAGCTCAACAGTTATCTAGAGCGAGAACTAGCCAGGCTATAAGAAATGTTTTGAATTGGCTACCTAGATCTGTTCACTATTATATTTATAGGCCTATCTGCTGCTGTAATGCCCAGCCGTCTCTCTCTCCTTCAGCAACTGCCCACACACACACATGCATTGGATGCCACACACAGATGAGCTATTGTGTCATATTCCGATCCTGGCTAATGTTGATTTTGATGTGATTGATAACATATTAAAATACTGTGCCTAAATAAATTAAATGAACATAAATTATTATTACAAACCCTGCAAAAGTCGTTCACACAGCACTGCCTGATAGCTGTGTTGACATGACAACTGGGTTGCGTTTTTAAATCACGAATGGATCATGTGAGAAACGCATTCGTTTTGGTTGACTGTTGCCTGCGACTTGTTGCACAAAATTGTGACTAGTTGGAGTAGAGCTACGGAAGAGATTTACCATTGAACTACTGCGAGAGCTTGGACTTTTTTTTAAAGTCAGACGGTGTGTCGGAGACGGATATCAGGTATGACAGCAATGTGCCGTCAACAGGTGGTCAATAGGGGGACATAGTTTTCATTTGGAAAGACAACATTTAGGCTGCATCGGCATTTAACAGGACAAATTGGCTTGTTTATATTGTATCTGTGCACTGGCAATTAATTGGATACATTGTAGTGTATTTCCCAAATCGCCAGCGCGATTTACATGATAGGATACATATGAATAAATACATTGTATACTACTGTTTGTTTACCTAGATATGACGTTAGTTCGCTAGCTTTGTGAAGCAGTGTCTATGCATACAAGCGACAGTACACTGTTTATTTCTGATAAAATATCAATCGCCAGTGAAACTATAGATTTTTACTTTGAGCAAATCGAAGTGATATTTGACTCATCAGGCTTCAAAATGGAAATTCAAACTCTTGCGGTAGTTCAACGGTAAATCTCGTCCGTAGCTGTACTCCATGTTGTACTAGTCACAACCACTGGATGCAACTAAGTTGCAGATGAGTTGCTTAGTAGTGCAGAGGGGTTCAATCAAGAAGAAACCTATTTGCAAGCAACCAATGTTGTGTCCAAGTTTCTTCGTGTAACTCCAGCCTAACTAAGAATTCATTCACCCTACAACACCTAACCACCACAACACACACTCAAAAGTAGACACACACAAACATGCAAAAACCCAGATAATGGACACATTGATCTACATATGTGCATTGACACATATACATACATATGTGAATTGACACAGATACTGTTCATAGAATTGGGCACATGTGGTGAACCTGTTTACAAGCAAACATCTGTCCCATGGTTGAACCACAAAACAGACTGATACTGTAATTGAAGAGATTTCAGCCCACACTTTTACTGGAATTAACTAACATAGCTGCAACATCATGCTTGATGAAGGGTAGCACCCCCGCACCACTTTAAACAGCAGTCTGGGGCCCTTGTTTTATTATAAAGAAAGACGAGAGGGTCAAGTATCTCTCGTCATCTAGGGTGTATCCCAAATGGCACCCTATTCCCTATTTAGTGCACTGCTTTTGACCAGGCCCCAAAGTACTACACTATGTAAGGAATAGGGGGCCATTTGGGACAGTGTCTTGGAGTATGACCTTAAATAAGAATACTATATAAACTGTTATATAATGTTCTGGAAGAGTCTGATGCAGATTTGACCCATGCTCCCCAAAGCTTTTTATTAAACTTTATTTAACTAGGCAAGTCAGTTAAGAACAAATTATTTTTTACAGTGACGGCCTACCCTGGCCAAACCTTAACCCGGACGACGTTGGGCCAAATGTGCGCCGCCCTATGGGACTCCCAATCATGGCCTGGAATCTAACCAGGTTCTGTAGTGATGCCTCTTTCACTGAGATGCTGTGCCTTAGAACGCTGCGCCACTCAGGGGCCCAAATAGCTGGCCCCGCTAGGCTTCAAACATCTCTCTATTAATATACAGCCAGGCAGGAAGAGACACACATACAAACAGGGGGTTAAATATAGTGGGATACATATGGATTAACATAGACATATATGCACATAGATAGGCCTATACATGCATGATATGATTCAAGCACAAATTCCTGACTCTGGAATAACAAGGTACTGAGTCAGTAAACTAAGACTACTAGGCGTGAGAGGGATAGAGACATTCATGCCAATAAATATGGAGACTTAGCTAAGTATTTATGGGTCGGTTATTATACATTACAATGGAAGTCAGCCTTGTACCTTTGAGAATAACAACACACGGAGCCTGTCGTCTCTAGGCCTTTGTTTTGGGCCTCATATCTTCACTTTATCTTTGAAAAATGACTACTGATACTGCAAATACATGTAGCTGTGAATATAAACAAATCGTGACCAAATGCAGAAGTACTGTAGAAACCTAAACTTACTCTCTAAGCTTTCTTTCAACATAGATGTGTGTGTGTGTGTGTGTGTGTGCGTGTGCGTGTGCGTGTGTGTGTGTGTGTGTGTGTGTGTGTGTGTGTAATTTCAAGCCACACAACAAAATAGTCCTATTCCACTCCATTCCCAGAACCACCTCCTGCAGTCAAAGCATAGCTCCACTGAGCTCGGGGAGAAGACACAGGAGTCATGGAAAGTTAGTGGTTTGCGGGGGATGAGTTACTTCCCTGTATATCTGTAGGTCTGGATCGAAAAGGGGGAGGAGCGTGGAAAGTTCCCCAGCAGTTTTGTTTTCTGTCTTCATTAACCCTGTCTGTGCCACACCCAAACACTTTACTTTCACGTGAACCAGCGAGTATAATTTAATTTAACTAGGCCAGGCCTGTGTGGTTGTTATTTTAACCTAGACTTTGAAGATGTCTGTTGTCTGACTGTTGACAGGTTGATTTGTTAAGTAGTACATGATTAGAGAGCTCTGCCTAATATTAGGAAAACATGTAGAAATCATTTTTTTCAGAGCAAAAGGGATTTAGGCTACAGTAGTCGCAAAGCTGTCAGTTACCTGTTCAAACCCGCAGAAGCACAGCAATCAATGTTTCCACAACATTTAGGCAACATAGTGAAATCAGGCTGTTGTGGGTATGAGAATGTATAAGGGCTCTTTCTTCTCTCTGGGTCTGCTTTTGTTGACCAGACACTGTTGGTTTAGCTTTGCAGTGACCCACAGCCGTGTGTTTTTTGTGCGTGTGTGCTCACAACTGTGTGTGCAACTGTTTGCATGGCTGTGTGTGTATCCATGTCCTCTCAGTCAGCACTGTGAGTCAGTGTGTTTGTGGAAAAAAAACAACACACACACAAACTCCAGTGGGCATCCAGTTCTCTCTTGCTCTCTCTACTCTCTCGGTCTCTCTCTCCGCTTGATCCTGAGCTGACATTCTTTCCCTCCACTCTTCATGTGTGGTTCAAGATAAACGGCCCCATTCATTGGGTTTTACTGTAGGCAGGCAAAGCATTTGGGCAGGATACCCCACCCTGGTCTGGCTACATCTGGCAACACATTCCAGCCTCCGCTGGTGGCTGGCTACTAGGGCTGGGAATTGCCAGGGACCTCACGATACGATATTATCACGACACTTAGGTGCCAAACATATTTTCACTATATGTCTGCTGCAGAGAGACGAGAGAGCAGGAGAAAATGAGTTTAGATCAGTCATGGAAATCAAAGTGCTGAAATCATGATGGCTCCCTATTTTTCTTTTTAAAGATGGAGAACAAACTATAGGTTGAAAAACACCAGAGTTTTGGCGCAGGTACAGCAGGCTAAAGCTAGCTAACGTTACCTAGCAAAATCAATTCTATACTTGGATTCAAATATCAATATAATATCGTGCAAAAATAACATTGTTATATGTAACAGTATAGACCCCACCCCCATCACTTCTGGCTGCACCTAAGGATTGTATAAACATGACAGTATGCCACCTGACATTTTCATACTTTCTCTCACTCCTTGACTCCCATCTCCCAATCTTCATTGTCTCTCTTTTACTTTCTTTATCTGAGAGGG
This sequence comes from Oncorhynchus clarkii lewisi, assembly GCF_045791955.1. NCBI lineage: Eukaryota > Metazoa > Chordata > Actinopteri > Salmoniformes > Salmonidae > Oncorhynchus > Oncorhynchus clarkii. The sequence goes on from NC_092167.1 coordinate 7,556,800, forward strand.
AAAGTCAGGGGAATTCCTCAGCTCTGGGTATTCATTAACATCGTCTCTCACCTTGTTCCAGCTTTCTTTGGCTTAACGTCTCTGTTCCTCGCTCTCTGTCTCTATATGTGTCTTTTCCCCCATGTGGTGTGAGTAGCAATTTCTCACTCTTTTCCTCTGTAATGAATAAAGACTGGCCATTGTGTGAATGATGTCGTTCTCTGAAATGAATTGTGGCGCTGCAGGCCATTAGGGTGAATGATGTGCTCTCTGAAATGAATTGTGGCACCGTAAGCCATTTAGCCAGGAATACTTGTAAAGAGTTCCATCTTTCTTTTTATCAAGAATAATTTACCTAAAGGGTATTGGCCTACTCCCAGTAATACTTGTAAATCAATGTTTGTGTAATTTATGTACCTAATTTACAGGCAGTGTAAATGTGGAATACCCAAAGTCATACACAAACGTTAGTGTATGTCAAACTCAGAAAAGTGTGTATTGCTGATGCATCCTGTCAGATGTGTGCGTACTGGGAGCGGAGTCAGGTGCAGGAGAGCAGAGAGTTGTGAACAGGTACACACTTTATTGAGGCAGGAGAAACCAACAGAAGGGCGCCACGGCATCAAAACCTCCAGCCAATTGGCAAAAGTGCAAAACGCGCAAAGAGTCATGATAATTATGTTCAAACAAATCAAGATACCTCGTGATAAAACACGGAATATACGAACACCAGTCTGGCGTGTCACAAATGACACGTAAACACAAACAATATCACACAAAGACATGAGGGGGAACAGAGGAATAAATACATGCAGTGTGATTGGGAAATGCAAACCAGGTGTGCAAAACAAGACAATACAAATAGATCAATGAAAAATGGAGCGGCGATGGCTAGAAAGCCGGTCACGTCGACCGCTGAACGCCGCCCGAACAAGGAGAGGAGCCGACTTCGGCGGAAGTCGTGACACATCCTGTATGAGGGAATCCCCATTGTCTGACCACCAGTGGAGCCTATCCTCCTATAGTTTCTTTCACCAACCGCCACTGGCAAAGAAACCCAACGCCAGAGTTTAGTTCAGTAAAAGCAGAACCACGGAGAGGGAACCAAGGGGAGAGAGGATCACCCTGTTTGAAATACGTCATTTTGTGTCTGACTCTGCAATCATTTGTGTGTATTAGGGAATTACTGGAAGTGATTATGGTAAACCCCTATACTACAGACACTAGATTCAAACAATGGCCTGCAAGAGCAACTATGACAACAACATGTACAACATGCCTTGAATACCAACTATCATGAGCATAACCTTATCCAAAATTGTGTGCTTAATTACGCACTAATGCACATTGAACCTAACCATAATTATTCTGTCCGTTTTATGAAATAACTGAAAACCCAGTGCAAGATGCTTTTGTTTTCGATGGGAGCACAATATAAGGGGTTAATTTTCATGCTTGTATTTTGCTCTCACGTGGCCTGTTTATTTTCAGAGCGTTGAGGCGAACAGTCCACTCCTCCTATGGGCTCGTCAGGCTGTCGGGCGGACGGGATTGGCGAGCCTTTTTTTGTTGTTGTAGCTGCGCGCTGTCGCTTTCCTCCGACGGCGGGGGCGATATAAAACCCCTTTCCTCCAACACATTCGTTCACTCTGGTGGAGTAAAGTGACATTGAAAGGGTGCCTCAACGTGGCATCCTAGAGAAAGACCCCTCTATTTACCAACAGCCGTCACCACACTGTACCGTCCTGGCACACGTAGTACCCTCCGAAACGTCCCTACCTCGACTAATAAATGACCATCATAGGCGCCAGAGAAATAAAACAAGCGAAAGACACGGATCATTATCCGAACGTGGAGAGAAAAACAACGAATCATTTTCGGAATCATATGTAGGAAAAGCGCACGAATCGTCGTCGCAGTTGCCTTCTCAATGCATACCCTTTGTGCTCGGGGAACGATGAAACCAGAGATTAGCGCCGCGGTCGGGTTTCTGTCGAGATTTCTGCGGATAAAAGGACACGTAAATGACAGACAGCTTCAATCATTCAGCGCAAGTTTACAGGATATTTTGTCAGGTAAGACATGTGCTTCTCGTTTTGTCCTACGTTTCCAAGGCTACTTTAGATTATGACCTCTGTTGATGTTGTGTCATTTTGTGTGTTAAGAATATGATTTTAACGAATTGTTGTGTTTTAATCCCATTCCGAAGGGGATTTGCGTCTCTGTTCATAAAGTAACACAAGCGCCCCCCGACCATTTGCGCACGGAAAAAAAATACAAAAATAGATAAGGTGAACAACAATCTTCAATCAACAATATTCAATCGATCGAATCAACCATGTTCTATTCAGATACATCGTCGCCTAATTCATGTTTCGGGTTACTTACAATGTAATAACGTGGAATAAAACCTGATTTGATTTGTTCCAACAAGGAAGTGCACCTTTCGATAGTACCAGTTCAGTTGGTCGATAAACTCTTAATTAACATAAATATGGGGGAAATCTGTACCCGGTGAATTGAATTAGGCTATCGAATTACGTAATGCAGACAATAAAACGTAGGATGATATGAATTTGAGCATGCAAAAAAAATATATATTATAACATTTCGACCAGGAAAATAACAGACCCATAGGATTCTGGTTATCTTTGTTATAAGAGTATTATAGCCGCCTACATGTTTTACTCGATCCTCTTGAGCGAGCCTCAATCGAATCGAAATTAGAGAACCAAAAGGGAAATAACAAATGCAGAATAAATCGCCCGTATAGATTCCCGCCGTTGACGAACATGTATGAGTAAAGAAAAGCTATTTCTTTACAATATGTTCTAGTGTAGACATTCTAGCTCCGTGAATAACGTTAACTGTAATAAGGACACATACATTGATCGACACAGCCACTATACTATGCGTTATTGACTGCATTTGTTTTTGTACAAACCACTGACATCATTTTTTATTTATATTTCCTGTTGTGAATATACAGACAGTTTTAACAGTCTAAAACTGGCATGCGTCTGCCAGTTAACACCAAGTGTCTGTCCCTCTAAACACTGAACACCTACACCATGACCTCAATTTGAACATGTTTTGCAACAGCTGTGTCATCTGCAAAGCCATTCACGTTCAAATTCATATAATTTTAGAGCGTTTTGGATGTGGGCTACACATTTAGCATATCAGGTTACAGAATTGTTTATTTCTATTCAAACAAACTCTTTAGTTTACAATGCTATTTTCAACTAAACATTTTCCAAGGAAGTGGCTTTGTTTGTGCAGGATTTGCATAGAAAATGAGTGGAAGCTGTAGTCTGAGCATAGCTCTAGGCCAGTGCACTGTTTGTAAACAGCCAAAGTTGAAGGGAGAAGAAGCAAAATGGCCGCCGTCAGAGGGTAAGTGGGGGGTTGGTAGCGGTGGGGTTGGGGCTGGAAGAGGATATCATAGGGGGAGGAGTGTAGGAAGGACATTATCTAATAAAACAAGATGCAAAGGGGCTTTGTGAAGTGGCTGTCCTCCTCCTTCACCCCCATTTTTCATTTGTCTTCCCGAGTGACATAAACAACTCTGTGAATCCCCCCCTGCCGCTGCTGAAGTAGGCCAGCAATCTCAATGTTGCTTACAGCTTCATTATCACAGCTTATTGTGTCTGTGTGTTCAATAAACAGGCGTTGTTTGTGTATATGGGGGAGAAGGGGGACTTGCTCTAAATATCCACATTGAAACTGTGCTCATTGTCTAACTAGTTAGCAAACCATTTGGACTTCCTGTTTACCAGTAACCTGCTTAACCAAGGTTTGAGCAGTGACTCAATCTGAAACTGCCATAATTCCCCCAACCACACCACCACAGACCAGTGGAAATCACCCAATAATGCCCCAAACAAAGCCAAATGTGTATTTAATAAAAAGCCTCCACACATTTTATTGCCACATAATATCCTTAGGGCACTTGGCTTTAAAGAAGCACTGGAGAACTGCTTTATATAAAATATATATTTGAAACTCATCCGTTTACTTTTTTAGCCTCTCTTCTTCCCCAGTTCCCTGGTTTTAGAATAGGCCCCTCCGCTCTGACCGTTCTCGGAGGCCTCGTTTCTTTTATGGTGCAAAAGATCAGCCCCATCGTAGCTGCCTGGTGCTTTTTCACGAGTGCCAAGGCCTCCATTAGGGTGCAGTACACAGAGTTCTACTGATAACACAAAGGAGACATTATCTACCAGGGGTGTTGTGCAGGACAGGTGTTCTCCGGGCTCTGGCCTAGTTCAGAGGCTTTTCACAGGCAAACAGACAGGCAGGCAGCACATCCAGTTTAGTCACTATGCACCAATGGGGTAACTCGATACTGAGGAGTCTTAAGTGGAGAAAATAGGATGATTGGTAACACACGCACACACAGATGCATATCGAACACACATACATACAGTATATATACCAACACACGCAAGACATAGTAAATGTGAGTATTGTTAGAGGTGTTAGGTTAATTTAGACTTCTAAGAAGCGGTTTTCTAATTGAATTCTTCCCCGTTAGGCTACTATTATACTATGAAAGCAGCAGTCATGCGTGTCTTCTAAAATGAGTTAACGGGGAAGGAATGAGAACTCTTCTCTTTCTCGTGTTCTCCTTAAAATTAGTAATGTGACCTCTTTTCTCTCTCTCTTCTTCCAGCCTAGTTTGTCACTTAACGCCCCTTTAGATATACCATACGAATGATATCACAGTGAATCACCAACGGGTATGTGGACACACTCGTCATATTAAAAGGGACGGTGTGGCTTTAAGAGGGGGAGTTCTCCAGCCCAGATTGCTGGCCAGGACTTCACCACCTCAGTGTTGTTGTTCAGCTCCGCTCTGTTCGATGGAGGACTTTGTGCCGCTCGGCCAGAAGGGGATTGTGCAATCAAACTTCTCTCTCTTTCTCTGCTGTGTGTCACGTAGGCTCCGGTTACAGAGCGGCAAACGGTTTATTGCTGCTCATCAGCCCCATAAGCAGACTGTTATGGTTTATTACTGCTTATCAGCCCCATAAGCAGACTGTTATGGTTTATTACTGCGCTACAACAAAGCCTGCCCCTGTCAGCAGTCTGTTTGACACATACATACCACACACACACACACACACACATTAGTAAGTGGAAACCCAAATACCAATATAAATAGTTGATGCTTCATTACACGGTAATATAAATATCAGATAAAAAAGCAGATAAGATATTTCAATGGAATCATGTATTACCTACAAAGGAATAAAACCTTTATTCAATCAAAAGACAATCTAAAGCAACGGTGATAGATTAGCTATGTGTGCTTAGAACATCATAAACCAGTATTACCTTAGACTCCAGCAACTCTATAATAAAATAAAACATGATTATAGTTTGATTTGCGATACAATTACTAAAAATCCAACTATGCCTCATACAGTTATTATCATGCTATTAATCACATTCATGTCCCAATTTATGACCTTATTCAATGTTTATCAAAGCACATGCCTCCTAATCTCGCATAACACACACACACACACACTCACACACACACACACACACACACACACACACACACACACACACACACACACACACACACACACACACTAGGAACTAAGGCTGATCAGGTGCAGACAGCTTTGCACCCCGCTTCTCCCTCAGATAGACGTCTGAAAGTAGCAGAGATTTAGCTTACTGGCTCTCACCTGTAAACACCAGACAGCATCTCTTACATCTATCCCTCTTTCTTTCTCTCCCTCTCTCTCTTGTCTCCTCATACAGAACTACACAGGCTCTACTATAGGGTAACCGAAGAACAACAGTTACCCCCTCTGTGCCCTTTTTTGGCAATACAAGCAATACCATGGTAACCTAATAGTGTTCCAATGATGATGAAACTCATTGTAACCCGATAATAACCTTCTCTCTCTTTCTCCACAGAGCAATACAAGCACCACTGGTTCCCCGACAGGCCCTGCAAGGGCTCGGGCTACCGCTGCATCCGCATCAACCACAAGATGGATCCCCTGGTGGGGCAGGCAGGCCAGCGCATCGGCCTGACCATCAATCAGCTCTACCTGCTGCTGCCTAGTGAGCTCACCCTCTGGGTGGACCCCTTCGAGGTGTCCTACCGCATCGGCGAGGACGGCTCCATCTGCGTGCTCTACGAGTCCCAGCCGGTGGCCCCGGCGCCGTCGGGAGGCAGTGCGGTCACCTCGACCCCCATGGTGGACAGTCACATCAGCTGCAAGGAGGCGGCGGGGATGCTGGGCAGGACCAGCCCTTCCAAAGCCTACAACATGATGACTATGTCCAGCTAAGGGCTGCCACCCGCCACGTCGGGTCGTGGGTTTCGCCCTAGTTGGTCGATGGCGAACCTTTTTAAAGCTAAAAAGAAATGAAATGAAAAAGAGAAAAAAAGGAGGAGAAAAGGCAGAGGATGTGGCCTATCGTCCAGGTGAAACCTTGTAGGTTTGATATTTCTTTCTCCTTCCTCGCTCCATAGTCTGTTATGTTGTGTTGTGGGATCTACCGGAGGCTTCGTGTTTTTCCCCGCGGGGAGGACTGTGTGGAGCGTGGAGCTGTTGGGGGCAGCTAAAACAAACCAAGAAACCGAACAGAGAAACAGCGCAGAGAAGGGGCTGCTTTTTGTTTTTGTTTTTTTACACAGATCTATCATTGTTGACTTTGCACTTTCTTCTCCACGTGGTTACAATGGGTACCATGTCACCACCACCCCCACCACCCTCTCAAAAGCTTCAAGGAACTGCTGTCAAGAACCATACCGTTAAATTTCAGCCTTTTATCTACTTCCTGTTGTTATTGGGTGTACTTCCTGTCTAGGAAGGAAGTTAAGGGGCTGAGGTCCGGACTGTGCCTGTTTCTAGGTCAGTCTCTGGGGAAACGCCCTAAGTCATTTTCTTCTAAAACCCCGTTTTTGGACCATAGGGTATTTCTTTACCCCCAGAGGCTGCCCCATATACCAGCGTTGAGCTTCAGGAAGCCCCTCCCCCTCCATATGGAAGTGCAGTGGAATGCGCTGTGACACCTGTTGCTAAGGACAGTAGTGTGTCACAGCGCACCCCACCAACACCCCCAACCATGTATGTGTAGCTTTCTGGGGAGGGCTGGGTATTTGTCCCCTCCCCTTCGATCAATGTTGGTTTGAAATTCACAATCAAGTTCTCGTTTTGTTTATATCCCTCCATCCCCACCCTGACCTTTGGCCCTCTCCAAATTCAAAGTGTAGCATAGGTGGCACTATATTTTTATGACATTGAATGCACTTTTGACATTTAGATTGTGTGGGATGTGTACTTCTCGAGTAAACCATCTTCATTCCATTCGCTCCAATGTCATCTTTCATGAGTTCCCCTCCTTTTCTTTTGTAAATTACTCACAGCTCTTACGTCAGGCTAGACCCCACTCTATAGAATTGGGGAGAGTAACTGAAGGTTTTAAAAAGATTTCACACTGTAAGCATTTCATTCAGATCCGTTCAGGTGTTGGTAGGTAGGTGCGGTTTGGTGTCGTGTCAGGTTAGGCGTCTGTTGTCCGTTTGTAAGGCACTTTTCTCGGAAGCCCCCCCCAACGCACACACACACAGACACACAGACACACAGACACACACACACACACACACACACACACACACACACACACACACACACACACACACACACACACACACACACACACACACACACACACACACACACACAGATGGCAATTTGAGACACTTATAGAACTCTGATAGATCTCTCTGCAGCTGTCGAGGGGTGTGTGAGTGTAGCCAAAGGGAAGTCTGTACGCCCCTGACTGTTTCTATCCAACTCAGTCCCAATGGCCTTGTCAGGCTTTCTCATGTGTTTTTGTTAGACTTTGTTCTTGTCTTTGTGATTGAAGATGAGTCCAAGGCTTTCAACACCTCTCCTTTCTTCTGTCTCTCAGTTTGGGTGAGGGGTGCGTTGCCCAACGTAGGACTTCAATGTTACACCTATGAGCCATTCTCTGGAGAACCGAGAGAGAACCAGCGTAATGTTAGCCAGCCTGGTTCGAGGTGCTGCTGGACCCTCTCTGGAGGTGTCCCTGTCAGGGCAGACAGACACAAGAAGCCCCTCTGGTGCCACATATCACCCCCAGCCAGCTAACCAACCAGCCAACCCCCTCCCCCCAATAGCAGTACGGAGATAGCAGTAACACATATCATCTATCCTCGCCCCAGGGGAGGGAATGGAGGTGGTGCGGGGGCCAGGGCCGGATACTCTCGTCCAGGGCAGCTACAATCCCTCCGGCCCCCTCTAAACTAACCTCCACCCAACCAACCCCCTCTTGGCGGTGGAGAGCAAAGCCAGCACATGCACTCAGCGCACTCCGTCTGCACTGGGAGCCCACATAGAGACAGGCAACAAAGAGGAGTCAAAGGATAGGAAGTGACGGTACACAGTCCAAGTTTCTTTTTTTCTTAGGCTGAGCACTGAACTAGTTTACATGGGTGCAATAGGACGATGGTGGTGTCAGTCGTTCTATAGCTCACTCCTGGTTGGCCGCGCCACAGACAGACGATGTGACAGGTTGTGGGGTTTCGGGGCTTTTATCCGCTAAGCTGGCCAGGCTGGGCACCAGCCCATCAGACCTACATGTGCTGCTTTAAGCTCCCTAAGCACAGAGGATCGTGGGTAATGGATCTGTGGTTGTTGATGCACAGCACACCCTATCCTCCCTCATCCACTCCCCTCCTCCTCACTGTCCTCCCTCTCTCCATTTCTCCTGGTGCTCCTTCAGCAATCTGTGGAAAAAGCAGTGTCTCCACATGAGCCAGATGGACATGTCTGAGAGAGTAGCCCAGAGCTTTGTTGTTGTGGTTGAAAACCAGCTTTTTAAAAACCTTGCAGCTCCTCTATTGCTTCGATTATGCCAGCTATCGATGTTGTTATGAGATTGGTCTGTGTTTCAGACGTAGCAAGTTGTCCCTCTTTTTGCTATATGTATTTTAAAGTCACAGAGGTAGCATCTCATCCCCCCCCCCCTTTCGCCCTAGTCCGATCATCTATCCCAATTTGAACAGACTTCATTTTTAGACCTACCAAAAAGGAAACGAAGCCGAAATTGTTTGATCTCTTTCTCAACAGTAACACCACCACCAAAACAATTGGATTTAGTCCACAATATCGGATCTGTAAATGCATCCATTCAGCCTTTGCGCACATAGGTTTCAGAAACGTTGTGAAAAGTGTTTTTGAATAGTCGGAGGTAATAGCACATAAAATGCACTAAATATGTCAAGTTGAAGTTGTGACGTTTTTGAGACGCGAGGAGTCTCTTCTGGAATGTATTACCAAACTCAGGCCTCGGACATTCAATAAAAACCCTTCTGGAAAAGCTGTGCATGTTAAGACGTGAGACGGGAAGGGAATGATCGTCACTGATTCATCAATGATTTTTGAATTATTGCCACTTTCACATTTAGGGTGTTTTACATATTCTAGAATCTATTGCTATTGTACGCCATATGGTAGAATACATGCATAACATTACACAATGGGAAGTGCCAATCATTTGTTTTGAGGTGTTTAGATGTATTTCTTTTGCATTTCCTAGTTCTAACACGGATAACTATTTTCCTAAGTGAAGCCATTTGTGATGGGAGTGTTGGCAAGGACCAATCGGTTTTGGTAAAAGAAATATCAGTTTCCATGCCCTGTGCTGATAGACTTATCCTTTGTTTTTTTTTAAACTTACAAAACAAGAAAAACGTTTCAAAAATCTGAGCGTACCCAAGAAGAAAAGCTGTCTACTCTACCTTGTGATTTCATGTCAGTACATCTTTATTGTGTTCATTTTCTTTTCCTTGGGTATGTTGTGATGAACTGCTGTAAATTTGTACAGTTCATGTAAATTGATTGTGCGAAAGTTGTACAGATTTCTATATTTTGGAAGAAAAGTTTTTTTTTTTCTCTGTAATAAAATATTTCCTATCTTGGCAACATATTCCCCGTGATGCTGGTCTTTCTTTTTACGGGGAATGAGAATCCATAGATGAACGGGAGTCAATATCCAAACAAAGTGAATAGCGTAGTCTTCTGTCAAAATGGCCGACTGACATCTATTAAGATACAACAGAATATGATACGAAGGCCGTTAAAAACCTGAAGCTCTTTACTGTTATTTTGAATGTAGGGAAGGGTTCTGTTTCATGTCATCTCTTACTGTACACCACAGGCTGCAGAGGGGAGGATGGCTCATAACAATGGCCGGAGAGGAAGCAAAGGCATCAAACAAATGGAAACCACATGTTTGATGTATTTGATACCATTCCACTTATTCCACTCCATCCATTACCACAAGCCTGTCCTCCCCAATTAAGGCGCCACACCAACCTCCTGTGCTGTACATAGAATAGGCTCCAATATGAGACAGCTGTGAAGATGCACAGACCAGATGGGGATTTTACCTTTGTCTCAGTAGATGAGTGGGATGTCTGTGCCAACAATGACATGATATACAGTAGGATTGCACAGAACACTATCAATAATAAGTGTCATCATTTCAATAATACATAAAAATAGAATGGTATAGGCTGCCTTGTATGGAACAGATAGTAGCCTACTTGCAAGGAATTCTGTATTCTTCCCAAGAAATACATAGCATGCTTTGACAGGTGATAAATGATATGCTGTTTATGTTTTTACTCTAGTTGCTGTGGAATAGAGCCACTATACCACAGCAAGTGTGACGAGACTGTCTGGAACAGGAATTATCTTTGGTTTGCTGGTCCTGGATTATGGAGACTGCTTCTATGAAGTCTTTGCTGTTCTATCTGAACCAGCCAGAAAACTGATTAGAAGCTTTGTCTCAGGTTAAGACCTTTGTCAACTTGAGGCTCGGCTGCTCAGACTGCACACATCTAATGCCTCAAAGCCCACATGGTATTTTCCTCCTAATGGAAATGCACGTGGCTCCATCAGCAGGTCCGTGAGTGGATGAGACAGACAGACAGATGGTGTATACACAAGGCTTTTCAGACTCCAAAAGTGCTGTCTACACACACACACACACACACACACACACACACACACACACACACACACACACACACACACACACACACACACACACACACACACACACACACACACACACACACACACACACACACACACACACCCAGCAGTTACACCACAGAAAGAGGTGACTCCACAAAACATTACTTCTGGATAAAGACTGCAATCTCTCCAGGCCTCTGACTAAAAAAGTAAAACATTTTTGCTCCTTTTCGACAAAGACAAAATGGGAAGACAGGAGAAGAGCGAGTTTGACAGGAGCCGATGGGGTGGAAGACGTTCGGCCTTGGGTCCCAGGGCAGGCTTTAGCTCTCCACACATTGGCCAGGGATGAAGCCCAGGAGAGGGGGGACGTGGGTAGTGTTGGTCCATGGTGGGATTCAGTCAGCGTTATTATTCAGTGTTAAAAATGTCTGAAATGTGATATGTTGAGTGGCAAGGTTTTTGGAGACACATTAGGTGTGGGAAAAGATTGTTGTTGATGGATATATTGTATAGTGGTGAAAGTCAGCCTACTGATAGAGTAGAGTTGAAAGATTGTTGTTGATGGATATATTGTATAGTGGTGAAAGTCAGCCTACTTATAGAGTAGAGTTGAAAGATTGTTGTTGATGGAT